>NC_060184.1:67310666-67345666 GCF_021184085.1 Oncorhynchus gorbuscha
CACCCTCTCATCCTGATAAACAACATTCTCCTCCCCATCACCCTCTCATCCTGATAAACAACATTCTTCTCCCCATCACCCTCTCATCCTGATAAACAACCATTCTCCTCCCCATCACCCTCTCATCTTGATAAACAATCATTCTCCTCCCCATCACCCTCTCATCCTGATAAAAAACATTCTCCTCCCCATCACCCTCTCATCCTGATAAACAACCATTCTCCTCCCCATCACCCTCTCATCCTCTCATCCTGATAAACAACATTACCCTCCCAATCATCCTCTCATCCTGAAAAACAACATTCTCCTCCCATCACCCTCTCATCCCGATGAACAGCATTCCCCTCCCCACCATACTCTCATCCTGATAAACAACATTCTTCTCCCCATCACCCTCTCATCCTGATAAACAACATTCTTCTCCACATCACCCTCTCATCCTGATAAACAACATTCTTCTCCCCATCACACTTTCATCCTGATAAACAACCATTCTCCTCCCACCACCCTCTTATCCTGATAAATAAACATTCTCCTCCCCACCACCCTCTCATCCTAATAAACAACATTCTCCTTCCTCCCCATCACCCTCTCACCCTGATAAACAACATTCTCCTCCCCCTCACCCTCTCATTCTGATAAACAACATTCTCCTCCCCTCACCCTCTCATCCTGATAAACAATATTACCCTCCCCACCATACTCTCATCCTGATAAACAACATTCTCCTCCCCATCACCCTCTCATCCTGATAAAGAACATTCTTCTCCCCATCACCCTCCCATCCTGATAAACAACCATTCTCCTCCCCATCACCCTCTCATCCTGATAAACAACCATTTTCCTCCCCATCACCCTCTCATCCTGATAAACAACATTCTCCTCCCCATCACCCTCTCATCCTGATAAACAACATTCTCCTCCCCATCACCCTCTCATCCTGATAAACAACCATTCTCCTCCCCATCACCCTCTCATCCTGATAAACAACATTCTCCTCCCCATCACCCTCTCATCCTGATAAACAACCATTCTCCTCCCCATCACCCTCTCATCCTGATAAACAACATTCTCCTCCCCATCACCCTCTCATCCTGATAAATAACATTCCCCTAGCCAGGTTGCAAAAAAATTGACGTCCGTCCAGGTAAGCAGGATGTCGAGATATTACTTCAAAACCAACCACTATGGGCAACAGTGAGCACTATTACCATCAAGAGGTGGAAGGTAGCTTAGTGGTTAGAGTGTTGGACTAATAACCAAAAGGTTGCTAGATCGAATCCCAGAGCTGACAAGGTAAAAAAATATGTCGTTCTGCCCCTGAACAAGGCAGTTAAGGCCGTCATTGTAAATAAGAATTTGTTCTTAACTTACTTGCCTAGTTAAATAAATGTAGGCTTGGGGTTTGCTCTATTCCACATCAGGTAACTGATGCATTCAGTAAAAATACACCTTATGGAACAGCAGGGACTGTGAAGAGGCAGAGACACACTTACAAATGATAAGACGTTCAAATCAAACTTTATTTGTCACATGCGCCGAATAGAACAAGTGTAGACTTTACTGTGAAATGCTTACTTACAAGCCCTTAACCAACAGTGTGGTTCCGGAAGAGTTAAGAAAATATTTACCTAAAGTCAAAAGTAATACAGTAAGAATAACAATAACGAGGCTATATAAAGGGGGCACCGGTAACGAGTCAGTGTGCAGGGGTACAGGTTAGTTGATGTTGTATTGGAAATAGGTGATAGTGGAATAGTGTCCTGAGGTAACTCAGCAAAAGTATTGGGTAAAGTGTTTTAAACGGTATGTAACTGCCTTAATGTTGCTGGACCCCAGGAAGAGTAGCTGCTGCCTTGGCAGGAACTAATGGGGATCCATAATAAACCCCAGGAAGAGTAGCTGCTGCCTTGGCAGGAACTAATGGGGATCCTTAATAAACCCCAGGTAGAGTAGCTGCTGCCTTGGCAGGAACTAATGGGGATCCTTAATAAATGCAATCAGAAATACAACTCTTAATTAGCATTGGAGGAAGTGGTGGGGATGGATGTCATATCGAATGTGGGGTTAGTTGTCACTGTCAAACTCATTATTACTATATTGTTAGTGGACATTGCTACTGCCAGTATACAGTATAATAAATCCCAAGCTATTTTAAGCTGTTGCTATAGAGACCTCCATTACAAGTAAACACAAACAGCTTTGGCCGACATCTCAAAATGTGTTGGGAATATGTAGTGTGGAGAACATTTGCATATTGGTAAAACATTGCAGACATCAGAATAGAATGTTGACGCCTACATCTAAACGATGTAGAACTGTAGAATTTAGAATGTAGGCATTCTACACACATCTTTGAGACATCTTGCCATGAGCAAACCATGTCTAAACTGCTCAATGCATCATGTGCACATCCGTTGGGCAGAGGTATCTGTGCTATCTGGGTTTGTTGCCTCTCTTTCACACACATCATTTTGTCTGTCACACACCCACACATGTACACATGCAAATGTGCTAAAAATGTCAAAGGTTTTTCTCAAGGCATAAAATGATGCATTTTCAACCACATCTTTCACAGACTGGAACATGTTCCGGGATTCTTCCGATGGCATTGAGGAGTACACCACATCAGTCACTGGCTTTATCAATAAGTGCATCGAGGACGTCGTCCCCACAGTGACTGTACGTACATACCCCAACCAGAAGCCATGGATTACAGGCAACATTCGCACTGAGCCAACGGGTAGAGCTGCCGCATTCAAGGTGTGGGACTCTAACCCGGAAGCTTAAAATAAATCCTGCTATGCCCTGCGACGAACCATCAAACAGGCAAAGCGTCAATACAGGGCTAAGATTGAATCATACTACACCGGCTCCGATGCTTGGCTTATGTGCCAGGGCTTGCAAACTATTACAGACTACAAAGGGAAGCACAGCCACGAGCTGCCCAGTGACACGAGCCTACAAGACGAGCTAAATCACTTCTATGTTCGCTTCGAGGCAAGCTACACTGAGGCATGCATGAGCGCATCAGTTGTTCCAGATGACTGTGTGACTGTGTGATCACGCTCTCAGTAGCCGATGTGAGTAAGACCTTTAAACAGGTCAACATACACAAGGCTGCAGGCCCAGACGGATTACCAGGACGTGTGCTCCGGGCATGTTCTGACCAACTGGCAGGTGTCTTCACTGACATTTTCAACATGTCCCTGATTGAGTCTGTAATACCAACATGTTTCAAGCAGACCACAATAGTCCCTGTGCCCAAGAACACTAAGGTAACCTGCCTAAATGACTACTCACGTCGGTAGCCACGAAGTGCTTTGAAAGACTGGTAATGGCTCACATCAACACTGTTATCCCAGAAACCCTACACCCACTCCAATTTGCATACTGCCCAAACAGATCCACAGATGATGCAATCTCTATTGCACTCCACACTGCCCTTTCCCACCTGGACAAAAGGAACACCTATGTGAGAATGCTATTCATTGACTACAGCTCAGCATTCAACACCATAGTACCCTCAAAGCTCATCACTAAGCTAAGGATCCTGGGACGAAAACCCTCCCTCTGCAACTGGATCCTGTACTTCCTGACGGGCCACCCCCAGGTGGTGAGGGTAGGTAGCAACACATCTTTCATGCTGATCCTCAACACTGGAGCTCCCCAGGGGTGCGTGCTCAGTCCCCTCCTGTACTCCCTGTTCACCCATGACTGCATGGCCAAGCATGACTCCAACACCATCATTAAGTTAGCCAATGACACAACAGTGTTAGGCCTGATCACCGACAACAACGAGACAGCCTATAGGGAGGTGTCATGAGAATTATGTTCTCGATGTTCATAAACCAATTCAATTAAACTACTCAGTGTTCTAATCAGGATTTGTAAGATACTGATTGAAATGAAACAGACGGAGGCCCAGCTAAAATAGTCAATAAGGTTTATTCACGAGAGCGCTGGTTAGTTGTACAAAACCAATCATTTTATACTGGCTACATACGCACATCCACTTGCACACAAACAGAATTCATACGCACATACATTTGCACACAAACAGTCGGTATCCTACGCACGTACTGTCCTGCTACCCAGTCGACAAAGATTAGGGACCGTGAGAATCACTCCCTGTCCTTTCCCAAATCTCTCAGTGGCCCCCAGCCACTGTCGGCACCGAATTCTGCTCAGACAGTCTGTTTTTAAGACACTATAAAGACATAAACATTAGCTATATTGTTTTACACTAATTCTGACGAGAACTACACATTGATTGATTATAATTTTATACATTCTAATCTATTCCATACAATTTTTGGTTTCACGGCGGAACATTCTAATCATTCAATTAACAGATAAATCCCATTAACAGGAGGAGGTCAGAGACCTGGCCTGTTGGTGCCAGAACAACAACCTATCCCTCAATGTAACCAAGACTAAGGAGATGATTGTGGACTACAGGAAAAGGAGGACCGAGCACGCCCTGATTCTCATCGATGGGGCTGTAGTGGAGCAGGTTGAGAGCTTCAAGTTCCTTGGTGTCCACATCAACAACAAACTAGAATGGTCCAAACACACCAAGACAGTCGCGAAGAGGGCACGACAAAGCCTGTTCCCCCTCAGGAAACTAAAAAGATTTGGCATGGGTCCTGAGATCCACAAAAGGTTCTACAGCTGCAACATCGAGAGCATCCTGACCGGTTGCATCACTGCCTGGTAGGGCAATTGCTCGGCCCCCGACTGCAAGGCACTGCAGAGGGTATGTCACGACTTCTACCGAAGGTAACTCCCCTCCCTGTTTGGGCGGCGCTCGGCGCTCGGCGTCGCCGGTCTACTAGTCGCTACCGATCCCTTTTTATTTTTCTGGTTGTTTTGTCTGTGTTCCTTTTCACACCTGGTTTTCAATTGCTTTGATTTCTGTGGGTATATAGGGCACCTGTTACCTGCCGTAATTCGTGCAGGATTAGACTTGTGTGTATTGCGCTCGATTGTATTTGATGTTTTTTTTTTTTTTCGCTATTACGCACGTGTATGTAAAGTGTCGGAACTGTGTTTGTTCCTCCGTGTGTTTGCACGAGTTTCTGATTATTCGAGAGCGTATTTTTTAGGGATTTTTGTCTGTGCCGTTTCGTATTGGTGGACTATATTATTAAACACGCTTCTCAGACATCCCTGCTCTCCTGCGCCTGACTCCTACACTTCTCACCAAGACGCATGTTATCACAGAATCCTGCACCAATATAATTATGGAGTCAGCAGGAGAGGACGCACTCCCAGGGTCCGTGGAGGAGCGAGTTCAACACCACACTAACTATACATTCTTGTACATACTACCTCAATTGGCCCGACCAACCAGTGCTCCCGCACATTGGCTAACCAGGCTATCTGCATTGTGTCCCGACCACCGCATGCCAACCGCTCTTTTACACTACTGCTACTCTCTGTTCATCATATATGCACAGTCACTTTAACCATATCTACATGTACAGTCGTGGCCAAAAGTTTTGAGAATGACACAAATATTAATTTTCACAAAGTTTGCTGCTTAAGTGTCTTTAGATATTTTTGTCAGATGTTACTATCGAATACTGAAGTATAATTACAAGCATTTCATAAGTGTCAAAGGCTTTTATTGACAATTACATGAAGTTGATGCAGAGTCAATATTTGCAGAGTTGACCCTTCTTTTTCAAGACCTCTGCAATCCGCCCTGTCATGCTGTCAATTAACTTCTGGGCCACATCCTGACTGATGGCAGCCCATTCTTGCATAATCAATGCTTGGAGTTTGTCAGAATTTGTGGGGTTTTGTTTGTCCACCCGCCTATTGAGGATTGACCACAAATTCTCAATGGGATTAAGGTCTAGGGAGTTTCCTGGCCATGGACCCAAAATATTGATGTTTTGTTCCACGAGCCACTTAGTTATCACTTTTGCCTTATGGCAACGTGCTCCATCATGCTGGAAAAGGCATTGATGTAAAATATATCACTAGCCACTTTAAACAATGCTACTTAATATAATGTTTATGTATGTATATACTGTACTCTATATCATCTACTGCATCTTTATGTAATACATGTATCACTAGCCATTTTAAACTATGCCACTTTGTTTACATACCCTACATTACTCATCTCATATGTATATACTGTACTCGATACCATCTACTGCATCTTGCCTATGCCGTTCTGTACCATCACTCATTCATATATCTTTATGTACATATTCTTTATCCCTTTACACTTGTGTGTATAAGGTAGTAGTTTTGGAATCGTTAGGTTAGATTACTCGTTGGTTATTACTGCATTGTCGGAATTAGAAGCACAAGCATTTCTCTACACTCACATTAACATCTGCGAACCATGTGTATGTGACAAATACATTTGATTTGATTTCGATTTTTGTTCGTCACCAAACTGTTCCTGGATGGTTGGGAGATGTTGCTCTCGGAGGATGTGTTGGTACCATTCTTTATTCATGGCTGTGTTCTTAGGCAAAATTGTGAGTGAGCCCACTCCCTAGGCTGAGAAGCACCCCACACATTAATAGTCTCAGGATGCTTTACTGTTGGCATGACACAAGACTGATGGTAGCGCTCACCTTGTCTTCTCCAGACAATATTTTTTTCCGGAAGCCCCAAACAATCGGAAAGGGGATTATCAGAGAAAATGACTTTACCCCAGTCCTCAGCAGTCCAATCCCTGAACCTTTTGCAGAATATCAGTCTGTCCCTGATGTTTTTCCTGGAGAGAAGTGGCTTCTTTGCTGCCCTTCTTGACACCAGGTCATCCTCCAAAAGTCTTCGCCTCACTGTGCGTGCAGATACACTCACACCTGCCTGCTGCCATTCCTAAGTAAGCTCTGTACTGGTGGTGCCCCGATCCCACAGCTGAATCAACTTTAGGAGACAGTCCGGGCGCTTGCTGGACTTTCTTGGGCGCCCTGAAGCCTTCTTCACAACAATTGAACCGCTCTCCTTGAAGTTCTTGATGATCAGATAAATGGTTGATTTAGGTGCAATCTTACTGGCAGCAATATCCTTGGCTGTGAAGCCCTTTTTGTGCAAAGCAATGATGACGGCACGTGTTTCCTTCCAGGTAACCATAGTTGACAGAGGAAGAACAATGATTCCAGCACCACCCTCCTTTTGAAGCTACCAGTCTCTTATTCAAACTCAGTCAGCATGACAGAGTGATCTCCAGCCTTGTCCTCGTCAACACTCACACCTGTGTTAACGAGAGAATCACTGACAGGATGTCAGCTGGTTCTTTTGTGGCAATGTTTTTTGGGGGGTCAGTTCATTTGCATGGCAAAGAGGGACTTTGCAATGAATTGACTAACCGGTGTCTGTATATAGCCTCCCTACTGCTATTTACATCCTTTTATTGTTCTTTTATTTCTCTACTTATTGTTCACCCAGTTCCTTTTTTTTGCACTTTTGGTTAGAGCCTGTAAGTAAGCATTTCACTGTAAGATCTACCTGTTGTACTCGGCGCACGTGACAAATAAACTTGATTTGATTTGAAGATGTGAGTATACAAATTAGCCCTATTTCAACACAGAACCTTGGTCTTTCTATTAATGTTGAAAAGAGTCTTGTAAGAAATCCTGGTGCTGAGAAATACACACAAGAGTAACCGCGTGACAACCAACCCTGGTCTCCCCTAACCTCCAAAATGTACATTTATGGACAAAACATCAGATTCTGCAGTGAAACTGTGAGATCTTGTTGCGTGAGACACCGTCTGAGACACACACATTCGTTCACACACTTACAAACACACACGCACACACTCAAACACATACCACACACACACAATTGACACGTGTATCAACATTCAAACATAAAACTGATCAAACCTTAATATTGTGCTTTGTCTCTAATCCCAAACAATAAACCCTAACTTTAACCTTTCACCTCTGACCCCTGACCTTGACCCTATTTGGGGAGAAAGTCCAGACTCCTCTCGACAGTTGTAAGGCACGGAACCCCTTCATCCCTTCCTCTTCCAGACAGAATCCTCTCCTCTGACTGTGGAATCTCAATGGAACACCTGGGAGGGTCTGGACTAAACTCAACCACAGAGGCTGTCATACCACCAAAGATCAACCATATGGAATCACTGAGGAGGACGGAGAGAGAGAGTGAAAGAGAGAGAGAGAGATACCAGATACCAGTTCCAGATATTCTCTATAACCTGGTAGTTACATTGCAGATAACCTGTTTGTTAACCAGGCTAAGAACATGCCATTAAAGAAACAAGGCTGGGAACAACTGCTGATTAAGGCCCAATATGACCTTTGAGCACTGGAATGCAGTCTCCTATATCCCTGCAATAACCTAGCCAGGCCACGTAAGCCCTATGACTCTCTACTCTCGTCGTACAGGACGCCTCAGGCCCACAGGGAGTACACACACACTCAGAGGTAGGGTATGACAAACATTGTGAAATGTTTGGAGGGATCAAAATGTAATTTCCCTGGGCTCCCTGACCTTATAACCCACTATCATCAAGCAGACAAAAGAGAAGTTTCCATTTGAGTCACAACTGCTTGAACAACCTGTTCCAGCTCAGTGCAGTGTCTGACTGTATAGTGATTTAGTAGTGAATGGAGTCTGTTTCTTCATTCTGGTTCAGTAGTTAAGGTTTCTCTGCCATGTTGGTTCACTAACTGTGGAGTTGCCGTGGTTAATCCTACCATGTTGGGTTTGTTGTCGCTGGACCAGCAGACAGTGCTGAGGCTGGGGTAGACGTCAGACCAGCCAGCCTCGGTACAGTTCCTACTGATGTTGCCTAAAGGAGAGAACATACAGGAATAGAAGGAGGGATTGTCAGGAATCGTGAATTTGCCCAAGGTGTGAAAATGCAAAGATAAGGCCAACACATACTATATTTTAAAATGTTTAATAGACAGATAGACATACAGACAGGTGCAACGGGAGACAGAAACGGTCCTCCGGATAGTCTCGCAGCAATCTACTGCCGAGTGAAGAACAAACCACTCGTTATATGCTCATTCCTTATCTGTTGGTTCCCTCCCTGCCAGGCCCAGACCATGACAACTGTGGCTCAGAGTAACCTGTAGATGATTCTATCTTCTGGACAGACCTTTAGCTTGGTTACAGACACCGGCCTAAGCCTCAGGAGAAGGTCTCTCAGGGTGCTAAATCCTGCTTTATGGTGACCCCTAACCTCAGAGTGGGGTCATCGAGAGGCCACTAATACATTTAATTTGCAACTAGAATTGTTATCCTGACAGGATGTACATTATGGTTTATGGAATGATTGAGGTACAGCGGGATGGAGGAATAGATGTGTGTTTACCTTGTCTTCCGAAGAGGTGTGTGAGAGCAGGGGGGCAGGAGAGAGTCACCACCTCCCCTACTGCTGCTGGGGCCCAACACGAAATGTTGTCCCATAGGCCACCACAGCCTACACACACACACACACACACACACACACACACACACACACACACACACACACACACACACACACACACACACACACACACACACACACACACACACACACACACACACACACACACACACACACACACACACACACACACACACACACACACACAACCCGTGGGAAAGCAGACACAGGTCACAGGCGTTAGGGGACCCTGTGTACCAACAGATACGATTCTGTCCACTTTCACTACAGCTACGCTTGGTGTAAACCCGTACAAATAGGTCATAAGAAAATGTACACACACACAACCACTCATGCATGTCAAACCTGTGTGTGTGTGTGTGTGTGTGTGTGTGTGTGTGTGTGTGTGTGTGTGTGTGTGTGTGTGTGTGTGTGTGTGTGTGTGTGTGTGTGTGTGTGTGTGTGTGTGTGTGTGTGTGTGTGTGTGTGTGTGTGTGTGTGTGTGCTGTGGTGGCCTATGGGACAACATTTCGTGTGAGAATGTGTCTACCTGCAGGCTCCATGGATTGTTTCTTCAGCTCATAGTGACATACTAGCTCTGCCCTCTGCAGCTCCCAGAGGAAGTGACACGTGGGATTTCTCCCGCTGACTTTCTAGACAGAGAGGGAGTAGAAAGACAGTCAATGGATGTGTTTCAACTTAACTTAACTGCCTCCACTCCTCGTCTTCTCTCCTCGTCTTCTCTTTTCTTCTCCTTGTCTCCTTCACTCATCTATTTAGGCAGACATATTGGCTGTACCATTTGGAATATTGAACTACATGAGAAATTGTGGGAGAGGGAGAAAGAAATAAGGGTGGAAAGAGAGAGGGGGAGTGTAAAGAGAGATGGAAAAGAGACGGAGAGAGAGAGAGATTCTTGCATTCCTTTGGACAGAGCTCACTGTGTGGAGAGGGTTAAAGGCATTGGGTACTTATCGTGACCACAGGCAACAGGAACATCCAAACAAACAAACCAAGAACAACCCCCTCCACTTAACACAAACACACAGACAGACAGACACTCACACAGCCATCCCTGTGCTAGGTATGTCTTCTGACTTGCAGGCTTTAGGATATTCACTTACAGACAAACATAAACTGTGTGTGAGGTTCATATGCCTGTATTGTGTTTGCATGTATATATGTGTGCATCCGTGCGTGTGAGTAGTTAAGCTGGGTGATCTATGAAGTTTATATTGTGAATGAATACTTCGCTCTGCCATAGTTCAGGACTATCATTGTGATTACACCGTTCCCTCCTTGCCACTCCTTCCCCTGCACCGGCCGCATCCTCTTGGCATCTCTGTTCGTTTTGGAGCTGATTTATCAACTCTACTGTCACCAGAACACAAACAACCAATAACCCACAACCTCGTTACTGTCTCAACCAATCACACAGTTCCCCGTTACTGTCTCAACCAATCACACAGTTCCCCGTTACTGTCTCAACCAATCACACAGTTCCCCGTTACTGTCTCAGCCAATCACACAGTTCCCCGTTACTGTCTCAACCAATCACACGTTATCTCACCACTACCAATGGACACATGTAACATCCTATAATATGTCATTTATTTATTGCACACGAAATTTAAATTCTCAATATCCTGACACTGTGCGGGTTTCCAAGAGAGAGAGAGAATGGAGAGAAACAGAGAGAGAAAGAAATACAGACAGACAGACAGACAGACAGACAGACAGACAGACAGACAGACAGACAGACAGACAGACAGACAGACAGACAGACAGACAGACAGACAGACAGACAGACAGACAGACAGACAGACAGACAGACAGACAGACAAAGCGAGAGAGAGACAGATGGATTGTAGTCTCTCTAGACATCCAGGTTGCCTCCCACAATTTTCAAATATTCCGGTTTAACACGTCTGTATGTAATAGAACCTCAGTTTGGTATAGAGGACCTAAGTCATTACCTTATTCGCTTGAACAAAATATGAAATAGTAGCTAGCAAGATTGAGATCACAGAGGTTACATTTAATGAGCGCATTTCGCAAGTGGCTAGTTTGCTTCAACTACTTTCACAAGAACCACTGCAAAGGTTTTGCCTGCAAACGTTGGTTTTTAATTGCGATGTTCTGGCATGTCTGCCTCGTGATTTGTTGGAAGAGTTGTCTGTCTGAGGAGAACCCACCCTGGATCAAATTAAGTAACAATGGGATTAACCAACACATTTTTAGCTTAAAAGTGTCAATTGGGGTCATTTTTTACACCAAATTGATAATGATTGCAAAGACACCCTCTGTCAAGCAGTAACAGTTTAAATTTTAATCATCTTTTGTAACACAAGTAAATGGTTTAAGTTCCCCAAAACAAGCATACATTTGAACATTTTCACATATTTATAGTCAATATTTTGTATTTTTTCATGTTTTGAATAGATATTTTGATACATTTCATCCTTAGCCACTTGTTATGAACATGTGTCTGTTATTCATTCAAAGTGCTGTGTTTCTGTGGTGCTCCGATGCTGATAAATTGCCAATTAAGCTAATCTGACATACCGGTACGACCTAAAATGGCCACCAATATGGGCGATACGGGCGCCGGTGCCATCAGATGTTTACTGTGCCTTCAGAAAATATTCACACACCTTGACTTTTCCATATTTTGTTGTATTCACTTTAAAATAGATTCAATTGAGTTTATCCCATAACGTTAAAGTAGAATTATGTTTTTCTACATTTTTATAAATTAATAAAAATTAAAAACTGAATTGTCTTTAGGCAAAAAGTATTCAACTCCTTTGTTATGGCAAGCCTAAATAAGTACAGAAGTAAAAATGTGCTTAACAAGTCACATAATAAGTTGAATGGATACACTGTGTGCAATAATAGTGTTTAACATGATTTTTTAATGACTACATCATCTCTGTACCCCACACATACAATTGTCTGTAAGGTCCCTCAGTTGAGCAGTGAAACACAGATTCAACCACAAAGACCAGGGAGGATTTCCAATGGGCACCTATTGGGAGATGGGTAAAACAAGCATACATTGAATATCCCTTTGAGCATGGTGATGGTATTAATTACGCTTAGGATGGTGTTTCAAAACACCCAGTCACTACAACGATACAAGTGTCCTTCCTAACTCAGTTGCCGGAGAGGAAGGAAACCACTTAGGGTTTTCACCACGAGGCCAATGGTGACTTTAAAACAGTTGCAGTTTGTCTTTGATAGGAGAAAACTGAGGATGGATCAACTACATTGTATTTACTCCACAATACCAAACTAATTAACAAAGTGAAAAGAAGGAAGCTTGGGAGATGAATTCACCTTTCAGCAGGACCATAACCTTAAACACAAGACCAAATATACACTTGAGTTTCTTACCAAGATGACAGTGAATGTTCCTCAGTGGCCGAGTTACAGTTTGACTTAAATCTGGCAAGACCTGAAAATGGTTGTCTAGCAATGATCAACAACCAATTTGACAGAGTTTGAAGAATTTGGAAAAGAATAATGGGCAACTGTTACACAATCCAGGTGTGGAAAGGTCTTAGACACTTACCCAGAAAGACTCACAGTCGTAATCGCTGCCAAAGTTCCTTCTACAAAGTATCGACTCAGGGGTGTGAATACTTACGTAAATTAGATATATGTATTTCATGTTCAATCAATTTGCAAAGATTTTCACCATGTCATTATGGGGTATTGTGTGTACAGATGAAGTCAGAAGTTTACATACACCTTAGCCAAAAACATTTAAACTCAGTTTTTCACAATTCCTGACATTTAATCCAAGTAACAATTCCCTGTCTTAGGTCAGTTAGGATCACCACTTTATTTTAAGGATGTGAAATGTCAGAATAATAGTAGAGAGAATGATTTATTTCAGCTTTTATTTCTTTCATCAAATTCCCAGTGGGTCAGAAATTTACATACACTCAATTAGTATTTGACAGCATTGCCTTTAAATTGTTTAACTTGGGTCAAACTTAAGTTTGTTAAAAATACATTTGTGGAGTTGTTGAAAAACGAGTTTTAATGACTCCGACATAAGTGTATGTAAACTTCCGACTTCAACTGCAAATAGGCGATTATTACTATTATATTTGAATCCATTTTGAATTCAGGCTGTAACACAACACAATGTAGAATAAGTGCTGAGGTATGGATACATTCTGAAGGCCCTCTAGCTTACCATGAAAGAACGCTATGGGCAATCAACTCACTTCCAATTGCATCTGACTCATGAGAATCTCGACTTGGTATAAAAACATATAAAGACTGGAAACTAAATATGCATTTAAATTCTTGTTTCTTTTCAGTTATAGTGGCTCTATATTTTTCAGAGCACATAAATCTACCTGTATGTCAGATGTCACAGCGTTTACCATTTCGTCCACATTGTCAGCTGAGCTGTCCATCACTGATAGGCTTTTACAAAGGAGAGATCATTTTTCATTCCACCATATTATCACAGCATTTACAGTAGAGCCCGAAATACTTTTCTGTTGTTGTCAGTTACTAGTTGCTTGACAAAGTCTTAACATTTCTGAGGGATAAAAGACAACTTGGAAACGACTGAATAAGCACAACATAGATCAATCAAGTGTTTTTTCACACAAATAACAATGTGTCTGACCACAACTTTATTATTTTAAATAAAGATGTATAACATAATAGATTTAAGTAAGAACAACTTATTTAATAAGAGTAAAATGTCAATAACGTTAGATTAGCACAGCAACGTTTACAAACCTGTTTTGAGGCCCATCTGTTCTGCACATTATTTTAGCATGAATACGTGTCACATATCAGTTTGCAAACAATGTAAAAATATATATATAATTGAGTTAATAAAGCCGCATACAAACATGGTCTCTTTTTTTGTTTTCTTGAGTAAAGGCAGCTCCAAAATGCAGGTGGTTCAGCCTAGCTCAGTGCTTTCTGTGGTGGTGGGCCAGCCAGCGGAAAATTAGGATCATAGGAGTTGGTAATGTTCTCTAGTTGCGCAGTGTTTGGCTCAGTGTTCTGTCACTCACGAGGACACCACATCACCGCTCGAAAATTCAAGCCCCTTGGGTGCTGCCATCGACTTACATTAGAAGTGCCCATCCAAAAGGCTCAAGGTCATTGGCCACAGATACAATTACGTCAAATCACCTTTTATCTACCTTGGATTGATCATGTCAACATCATACTTTCAAAATCTTAGCTAGCAAGCTAAACAAGCAGTCATCATCATGAATCAGGTCGACAATCTACTGGTAAATCCTTTTCAAGCCTTGTCATATGAAGAAAAATGATAGATTAAACGTATCGGAGCTCATCGGCCAGTGGAGATAAACATTACACAACAAGTTGGAAATAGCAAATTCTACAATGAGTTGTTTGGAAAGACTCAGTGGCTAACAGTAAGCGTTGCAAATCAATCACTATCCTGCTATTAAGTGGAGTGGGTGTGTGGTCCAAGTCTGGTTTTAATGGTCTCTTTCCAGGCTTAAAAGGATAAACATTCACATGACATTCACATGACTTCTGCCACATTAAAAACATCTGGAAACTCAGAACTGGGAAATCTAAGAGTTCAAGACAACTGGCAACTCTGGAAAAAACGAGCTCCGACTGGGAAAATACATTTTGAACGGTCATCCAACTCAGAATTCCAGATAAGGAACTCAGGCTTCTTTCTAGAGCTCCGACCTGAAGATCACTGACATCATGATTCAACCTTGTTTTTTCCAGAGTTGTTTTGAAAGCACAATAAATCCAGAGAATGCCAGACATTGATGCCAAAATTAGCCCACAAGGTCCACAGCGGCACCTTCCTGTTCAAGTGAGCACAGCACAACAAGGTGAGTCCAAAAATGTATTGTATGCTGCTGCAGCATAAAGATGTAATATGCCAGGGAGTTATGTATACTGTAGCTTAGAAAGTCATTCTAAGTATATGTTGTGTAGTAAGCTGTTAACAGCCCATGTGCCTCACCGTAATAATGTGGTCCCTTTCCCCCTCATAACTTAGCCTACTGTTCTGACTTAGTGATGTACATGTAGCCATTAGCCTGTTTTAGAGAAATGTAATCATTGAATATTGTAATTGTAAGAGCTTTGATTGTCTGCTTATATGCCCCCTTTATTTGTCTTACGGTTCTGACTTAGTGTACAGGTAGAACACTGTAAGAACGGCCCATGTTCTGAATTCTGTCACTGTACATTTCAAAAGTGCTAAACAAATAGTTAAATTGACTATGTCCAACCTAGCTCACTCATTAATGTCTTAATCGAAATTATGGATTGGCTTTTATCCGCTGTGATCCCCTAATGCCATAGTTTGTACATTTCAATTGTCAGTAGAAACCACATTTGATAAGCAAGTCAGCCATATCAGCTATGTTTATTAAATGACAGTAAATGAGGCTGAATTAACTATTTATCTGCCAGACAAGGCTCCGCTGATAGCCAGGTGTAGCAATGGTAAGGATTCACACCATGGTGCTGAAAAGAAAGCTCTGCGGTTGGGACAGCTTTATGTAGACCCTAACAGTTTGTGGGCACCGTTTGTCACCGTTATAGTGCAATTACTGTATTGTTTAGTGTTGTGCAGTGGCTTTGCTGTTATGCATAGTATTTTTTTTTATCCCACCAAGATTTACATGCTAAAATCGCCACAGAACCTACCTATAGGTGACATCTACTCACCACACGCAAAAGGCAGAGTGCGAGGAACAGCAGACCGACCCGTGACCGCTCCATGGTTGCAGGCCGCGCACGAGCAAGTAGTACTCCGAAATGTCCAAGCGCACCGTGGGGTCTTGTCACACTTAGCGGAACTCATGGGGTCCCTCACAGGGCGCAGCTCGAGGGCAGATCCCGCATAATATTTAACCCCGAAAAATCAATAAGTCATCAGACACCAACAAAAAAATACACATTAATAATGGTCATCAGTCAATTGGTGAAGAAAATAATCACAGCTTGTAAACGCAACAACAACAAAAAACGTTCCACGAGGTGTCAGTTAAAATCGTACAGAAAGCTGTTTGTACTGGTATGGAGAGAAAGAGGGAGAGAGAGAGAAAGAGAGAGAGAGAGAGAGAGAGAGAGAGAGAGAGAGAGAGAGAGAGAGAGAGAGAGAGAGAGAAAAACAGGGAGACTATGAAAAAGAAAGAGAATGCTGGAAAGGTGGGGAGTCAGTCGGAGCCACAGAAAGCTCCGAGGGCAGCTATCAGAAGTGAGGCGGAGGTCGGTTTGACAGCAGAGATCTCTTTCCCGTTAACTTATGGCACTGCGCGTTCCCGTCAACTCCGTCCAGCCTCTGCCCGCGCCTGAGTGATCCGCGCTACCGAGGCAGTCAGTGGGCTCAATAACAACAGCACTCACTCTCACACAGAGAGAAAAGGAGAGCGATAAATAGAGAGAGAGAGACATTGTATAAGGCTGGGGTTTGGGTCAAGGGCAATTATTCAGTCTTAGGCAAGGTAACTCATCACATGACCACTTCTGTCACATTAAGTCCCTGGATGGTTAGTTTATTTTCTTCAAAAAGAGAAGGTGTGTTGTAGTTTCTGTTCAGTGTACTACAACTGTGGTTCTGGTTAAGGACAGAGATTAGGCCTAGTAGCCTACTCCCTAGACTCCTAGTCTCCAATCATTTCTGTCTGGACGGCAAAGATAATCAGTTTTCTAAAGGGTATTTAGCTTGTTTAGCGTAGAACTATGAGGTATGAGTTGAGTGTCAGAGTGAAGGACATGTAATTTAGGTTTACATGCCTGGTGTGCCATCTCCCCCGCCTTCAGTTTACAGCACCACCACAGTGACCTCTAGCGGCCTTCACCTGAACTACACTCTACATGCTCGTAGTCTTCGAAACCTGATAGCTGATAGTGCTCTGTAATGCCAGAATGACTGTCAGATAATTATAATGAAAGATATATGTCTCATCAGAGGTACTCTGATGCATTCCTGTGAGGAGAAAAGAGAAGAAGAGAGGAGAAAGAGGGGAGGAGAGAAAAGATGAGTGGAAAAGAGAAAAAGAGGGGGTTAGGAGAAGAACAGAGAAAAGGAGGGGGGGTCGATTGAGAGGAGAGAACAGCGTATAGTGAAAAGAGGAGAAGAGAGAACAGCAGAGAGTGAAAAGAGGAGAAGAGAGAACAACATAGAATGAAAAGAGAAGAGAGAACAGCATAGAATGAAAAGAGAAGAGAGAACAGCATAGAATGAAAAGAAAAGAGAGAACAGCATAGAATGAAAAGAAAAGAGAGAACAACATAGAATGAAAAGAGAAGAGAGAACAGCATAGAATGAAAAGAGAAGAGAGAACAGCATAGAATGAAAAGAGAAGAGAGAACAGCATAGAATGAAAAGAGAAAAGGAGAAGAGAGAACAGCATAGAATGAAAAGAACAAAAGAGAGAACAGCATAGAATAGCATAGAATGAAAAGAGAAGAGAGAACAGCATAGAATGAAAAGAGAAGAGAGAACAGCATAGAATGAAAAGAGAAGAGAGAACAGCATAGAATGAAAAGAAAAGAGAGAACAGCATAGAATGAAAAGAGAAGAGAGAACAGCAGAGTGAAAAGGAGAAGAGAGAACAGCAGAGTGAAAAGGAGAAGAGAGAACAGCATAAAGTGAACAGAGGAGAAGAGAGGAGAGAACAGCAGAGAGTGAAAAGAGAAGAGAGAACAGCAGAGTGAAAAGGAGAAGAGAGAACAGCAGAGTGAAAAGGAGAAGAGAGAACAGCATAAAGTGAACAGAGGAGAAGAGAGGAGAGAACAGCAGAGAGTGAAAAGAGAAGAGAGAACAGCAGAGTGAAAAGAGGAGAGAACAGCATAAAGTGAAAAGAGAAGAGAGAACAGCATAGAATGAAAAGAGAAGAGAGAACAGCATAGAATGAAAAGAGAAGAGAGAACAGCATAGAATGAAAAGAAAAGAGAGAACAGCATAGAATGAAAAGAGAAGAGAGAACAGCATAGAGGAGAAGAGGACAGTAGAGTGAAAAGAGGAGAAGATGAGAGAAGAGAACAGTATATAGTGAACAGAGGAGAAGAGAAGAGAGAACAGCAGAGAGTGAAAAGAGAAGAGAGAACAGCAGAGTGAAAAGAGGAGAGAACAGCAGAGAGTGAAAATAGAAGAGAGAACAGCATATAGTGAACAGAGGAGAAGAGAGGAGAGAACAGCAGAGAGTGAAAAGAGAAGAGAGAACAGCAGAGTGAAAAGAGGAGAGAACAGCAGAGAGTGAAAAGAGAAGAGAGAACAGCATATAGTGAACAGAGGAGAAGAGAGGAGAGAACAGCATAGAATGAAAAGAGAAGTGAGGAGAGAAGAGAACAGCAGAGTGAAAAGAGGAGAGAACAGCAGAGAGTGAAAAGATAAGAGAGAACAGCATATAGTGAACAGAGGAGAAGAGAGGAGAGAACAGCAGAGAGTGAAAAGAGAAGAGAGAACAGCAGAGTGAAAAGAGGAGAGAACAGCATAAAGTGAAAAGAGAAGAGAGAACAGCATATAGTGAACAGAGGAGAAGAGAGGAGAGAACAGCAGAGAGTGAAAAGAGAAGAGAGAACAGCAGAGTGAAAAGAGGAGAGAACAGCAGAGAGTGAAAAGAGAAGAGAGAACAGCATAGAATGAAAAGAGAAGCGAGGAGAGAAGAGAACAGCAGAGTGAAAAGAGGAGAGAACAGCAGAGTGAAAAGGAGAAGAGAGAACAGCATAGAATGAAAAGAGGAGACGAGAGGATGAAATTCCAGTGATAAACTCATCCCAGCTGTGTTCTGTCTGCCTCACAGATCATTCAGTCATTTACGAGTTTAATGTGATGATGAAGAATGTCTTTATACCATAACAACATTCACATGGCTGAGAGCGAGAGGGCGAGAGAGAAATAAAGAGAAATTCAGTCCTCACACAACCACTTCTGTCACATTAAAACCCTGGAAGGCTCGATTTAACAGCCTGAGATGGTCTTAAAGGAATTGTGGGTTTGTCCATGACAGGAGGGTGGGGAAAGGGAGTGAGAAAGAAAGAAGAGGGAGAGTGATAGTCTCAGATCTTTGAAAGTACCTCCTTTTTAACAGCTCATGTCATATCAACTCATACCCCAAAATGTTATTGACTCATCCTTGTAGTTGTGGCCAAAGCATAAATTAGAGACAACCCACTCGGTTTGGAAATATTTTGAAGACAATATATATATGACATCCATCAGATCAGTCTGTTTTCACAGTTCTCCTCTTTCTTTTTCCCTTTTCCTGCTCCCTCCATCTCCCTGTTTCCTTTTCTCTCATTGGTTGAGTATTATACTGATGTACTGTATCTGGTACTGTACCGTATATTGGGAACTTCAGAGGAGTAGTACAAATGTTAGCCTTATTTGGACAAAAACAGAGATTCATCTTCAGATGTGTTTGTCTGAGATCCGTTTGTGTGTGTTTTGAAAGTGTGTGTGTGGGTCTGTGCCTCAGAACCAACATATTCATGTGTGACACACACACAGTTTCCTGTTATGACATGATAATGTAAATATGGGAACCCACTGATGCTCTGAGTAGCCTCTATTCAGTTCCTGCTTGTCCGCTAGAGCAGTGGTTACTGTTGAAAGTTGCAATAGTAGAATGCACAAGGTGCAACTTCTAAATTGGGTCGTGCATCATCACTTCCTCTTGTCATGTGAGTCATTACACACCTTAGAGCTATTTATAACTTGTCAGAAATGTCCAGATCAATTAGCCCATGTAAGCGAATGTTTTTTTAGCCCATAGATAGTTGTAATTTTTTAGTCACTCAAACATCACATGAATATACATTAGACATGGCAAAATTTGCTTTAAATCTGCTAAATTGTATTTGCATCTTATGACAAAATATGTAGAATTGCAGAAAATAAACCTGAAAAATTCATTGGGGTGTTCCCCAATGCTGGAAGGGGGGCTCCAAGTGAAACATTTTGGGAACCCCTGCACTGGAAGCCCCCATTCGTGCTGAAAAATCTGTCCATAGAGTAGGGTTAGAAGTCAACCAAGATCTAAGGTCAGTTTAGTATTTCCAACCCCTACTGCTTCAGGTTAGGATTGGTGAAGGGAACTGATCCTAGAACATGTGAAACTCATTTCCCTCTATGCTGAGCACAACTGAAAGCATGTGAACCAATAACAGCACACCAATCAAAGCACTTTATTGCACCGTATAGTATGACATTGAGCCAACGGAAGGCTCTTATAAAAGTGTCCTTTTGATCTTTTCATCATGTGTACAAAACAGTCACACACACCTGTACCGTACAAAACACTATTTACACACAATATATACATACGAACACACACACACCATGCAGTCTCTCTCACCTCTAGTTTCTGGACCAGGTTTAACCCTACCCACCAGACTCGTTTCTCTCCAACACACAGTCAGGGGCTGATAATGTCATCACCATTCTCCAGTACAGAATAACAAGCAAATAAATACACGTCATGATATGCATGTTTTTCATACATGGCATCACATTATAGCTATCTGAGACTAAAGTAGCTGATGAATTAAATACAAATGAAATGTGTTGTGTTTTTAATGATCAAACTCAAAAGATGAATGTAAACAAAGCATAAGGAGCACTAAAATGTTTTTCACAGAAAAGTTATAACTGAAAACATGCATATAAGATGCCATAAGTAGTAACTTATGACTAACATATTTAAAATAAATAAATAAACTGTCTCTTTGTTAGAACACTTCATTGTGGGTGTGTCTCTTTGTTAGAACACTTCACTGTGGGTGTGTCTCTCTGTTAGAACACTTCACTGTGGGTGTGTCTCTTTGTTAGAACACTTCACTGTGGGTGTGTCTCTTTGTTAGAACACTTCACTGTGGGTGTGTCTCTTTGTTAGAACACTTCATTGTGGGTGTCTCTTTGTTAGAACACTTCACTGTGGGTGTGTCTTTGTTTGAACACTTCACTGTGGGTGTGTCTCTGTTAGAACACTTCACTGTGGGTGAGTCTCTGTTAGAACATTTCACTGTGGGTGTGTCTCTGTTAGAACATTTCACTGTGGGTGTGTCTCTGTTAGAACACTTCACTGTGGGTGTCTCTTTGTTAGAACACTTCACTGTGGGTGTGTCTCTGTTAAAACACTTCACTGTGGGTGTGTCTGTTAGAACACTTCACTGTGGGTGTGTCTGTTAGAACACTTCACTGTGGGTGTGTCTCTGTTAGAACATTTCACCGTGGGTGTGTCTCTGTTAGAACACTTCACTGTGGGTGTGTCTGTTAGAACACTTCACTGTGGGTGTGTCTCTGTTAGAACACTTCACTGTGGGTGTGTCTGTTAGAACACTTCACTGTGGGTGTGTCTCTGTTAGAACATTTCACTGTGGGTGTGTCTCTGTTAGAACACTTCACTGTGGGTGTGTCTCTGTTAGAACATTTCACTGTGGGTGTGTCTCTATGTTAGAACACTTCACTGTGGGTGTGTCTTTGTTAGAACTTTTCACTGTGGGTGTGTCTCTGTTAGAACACTTCACTGTGGGTGTGTCTCTGTTAGAACACTTCACTGTGGGTGTGTCTCTGTTAGAACACTTCACTGTGGGTGTGTCTCTGTTAGAACACTTCACTGTGGGTGTGTCTCTGTTAGAACACTTCACTGTGGGTGTGTCTCAAATAGCACCTGATTCCCTACACGGAGTCCTACTTGTCCTAAGTAGTGTACCTTAAAGGAAACGGGGCCATTTAGAAAGCATTGTGTCTCTGGTCCAGAGCTGGGTTTCACAACTCCTTGCAACTACATTCCCCCCCTGCTACTTACTGGGCTCTCTGCTTAGCAGAATCACATATTACCACAATCATATGCGTACAATGTTTAAACAATGTGGGATAGAAACAATGGTTTACTTCTAACGGATTCACTTGGCATTTAGGAGTCAATGGGTTTTAGGAAACAAATCGAGAATGTGATTCTAATAAGAGGAGTGCACTGCACTGCATTGCGCACACACGCGCGCACACACACACATACACACACATGTACACAGGGTGTGGGTGGAGAGAGCTGTATAACAGGGCTAGTCCTCAGTGTGTTTCAGTTATCTCTCCATATAGATTATGTTTATATACAATATTTATATTTATACACTAATCTGAACCCCCTGTCTTCTTCTGACAATATACTTTAATAACTTTATTTTTAATGTCTATTTCATCAACAAAACAGATATGTTCAGCGATATTTTCTCTCTCTCTCCTAACAACAACTACTAGTGGTCCAGTCAGTCTTCCTGTCTATCGATACACAGTGTTCCCTTAAGGTTTTGTACAGTGACTTCCTGTCTATCGATACAGTGTTCCCTTAAGGTTTTGTACAGTGACTTCCTGTCTATCGATACACAGTGTTCCCTTAAGGTTTTGTACAGTGACTTCCTGTCTATCGATACACAGTGTTCCCTTAAGGTTTTGTACAGTGACTTCCTGTCTATCGATACAGTGTTCCCTTAAGGTTTTGTACAGTGACTTCCTGTCTAGGTGTCAGGTTTAACCTGGGGTGCAGAAACAGCCATACCTCCACCACAGCACAACTAAAGGATCAGACAACTGGCACCACACCATATGACCATGTGCAGATTCAAAAATACAGTACGTCTTGATTTAAAATGAACACTAGCGATATACAAGCACATATCCATACACACGCATGCTAACACATACATACACACACATCCCCCTCACTCAGGTCCATCCCCCAGGATGGGCGGCTGGGTTACATGTTATAAGCCACGTAGATGGGGTCGAGCTGGTCCTGTAGGAAGCCGTCCCGGAGGTGCATGCGCTGCTTCTCCCCGCGAGAGTTGATGGGGATCACCCCGATGTCCGTTACTACGACGACCCCAACGATGAGGTAATGCTCCTCCAGCACCGCCTTGGTCACCATGGGAACCAGGTCCAGGGCTTCCTGCTCCGAGCCTTCTAGTTCTATTACGACTACCAGCAGGTTAGTCCAGGGAAACACCGCACTGTGGCACACACGTACACACACACACACACACACACACACACACACACACACACGTAATTTACAACTATAGTGATTATACCTTAATTAAGAATTGAAATAGAAACATCTGTTCTAGGTGTGTATAGCAACGTACCACTCCATGATGTTCTTGTGCGTCCTGATGACGGAGGTCTCTATGTCTATAGGATGATACCTCATCCCCCTCAGCTCCATGGCCTCCTCCAACGCGCCCACAACATACAGAGCATCATGTCTCTCTGGGGAGGAAACAGAGAGAAAGGGTGACTGTGTTAGTGTGTGTGTGTGTGTGTGTGTTAGTGTGTGTGTGTTAGTGTGAGTGTGTGTGTGTTAGTGTGTGTGTGTGTGTGTATATACCTCCGCTGGCATCAGTGAGTTCAGTACGTCGTAAGAAGCCCAGGTATCCGGTGCGAGCCCAGACGGTGGACGTGTCTCCGAAGCTGAGTCTGGAGGTGAAGTGATCAGACTGAAGGACCTCCTCTCCATAACCACTGTAATATCCACTGCCATTATGGGCACTGTGCACCCAGATCTAGACAGGGGAGAGACAGAGAATTTCATTTAAATCATCTTTGTTGGGGCAACATAAAATCAGGAAACAAGATCATTAAATCAATTAGTGTGTATGTGTGTGTGCTGACCTCTCCTAGGTGGGAGTCTCCCAGCGGTCCCTTGGTCTCTGGGTTGGCGATGATGATGCGGACGCCAGGTAAGATCTGAAACAGTCACCATGGTTACGCTACAATCTCCAGGTCCACATACGGCATATACTGCAGCCTATGAGGCATTCTGGTCTATGTGTAGAGAGCTGCAGCCAAACCACCCAGTGAACCACAGACAGGAGAGAAGCTGAGTCTAAGGACTCTACAGTGATGAAGCTTAATGATTGTAAATGTTCAAACATGGCTCAGGACCCACCTTTCCTGACTCCATGAGAGGGAGACTGTGAGGAGAACCTCTCTCCACCAACCGCACCCTGAGAGAAACAAAAAACACTGTTATACAAGTTGATTGGTTGATTGATCTGATTGGTTGTTGCTGTGATTGACCGGCAAACATACCTATCATGCCGCAGAGCTCTCATGTCCACGTACACTGTAGTGGGATCCGGTCCAGAGGTTCCCTGTAACCAATCACAGCACAGAGTGACCATGTTATCACACACAAACAAACATGTACAGTACATAAACAAACACGTACAGACACGTACGTACGCACGCACACACACACACACACACACACACACACACACACACACACACACACACACACACACACACACACACACACACACACACACACACACACACACACACACACACACACACACACACACACACACACCTGTAGACAGATAGCCAGGTTGACCCTACAGCCGAATGCTGTGCTGACAGATCGGGGGTGCAGGCCCAGGTCTTTAAACAGCTTGGAGAAGGAGTGTGTTAGAGACATCCTGGGTCTCTCCTCTGCTACCACAACACACGCCCTCACACGGGACAGG
Source organism: Oncorhynchus gorbuscha (assembly GCF_021184085.1). Classification (NCBI taxonomy): domain Eukaryota; kingdom Metazoa; phylum Chordata; class Actinopteri; order Salmoniformes; family Salmonidae; genus Oncorhynchus; species Oncorhynchus gorbuscha. The sequence continues at coordinate 67,335,574 of NC_060184.1, forward strand.
TCCAGGCCCCGTGCCTGGAGAGGAAGTGGAGGGGTGTGAAGAGAAGGAGAGAGTGGGGTGAAGAGGAGGAGGGATGGGGTGAAGAGGAAGAGAGATGGGGTGAAGAGGAGGAAAGAGTGGGGTGAAGAGGAGGAGATATTGGGTGAAGAGGAGGAGAGATGGGGTGAAGAGGAGGAGAGAGTGGGTGAAGAGGAGGAGAGAGTGGGGTGAAGAGGAGGAGAGAGTGGGTGAAGAGGAGGAGATATTGGGTGAAGAGGAGGAGAGAGTGGGGTGAAAAGGAGGAGAGAGTGGGGTGAAGGGGAAGAGAGAGTGGGGTGAAGAGGAGGAGATATTGGGTGAAGAGGAGGAGAGATGGGGTGAAGAGGAGGAGAGATGGGGTGAAGAGGAGGAGAGAGTGGGGTGAAGAGGAGGAGAGATGGGGTGAAGAGGAGGAGAGATGGGGTGAAGAGGAGGAGAGATGGGGTGAAGAGGAAGAGAGATGGGGTGAAGAGGAGGAGAGATGGGGTGAAGAGGAGGAGAGATGGGGTGAAGAGGAGGAGAGAGTGGGGTGAAGAGGAGGAGAGATGGGGTGAAGAGGAGGAGAGATGGGGTGAAAAGGAGGAGAGATGGGGTGAAGAGGAGGAGAGAGTGGGGTGAAGAGGAGGAGAGATGGGGTGAAGAGGAGGAGAGATGGGGTGAAGAGGAGGAGAGATGGGGTGAAGAGGAGGAGAGATGGGGTGAAGAGGAGGAGAGAGTGGGGTGAAGAGGAGGAGAGATGGGGTGAAGAGGAGGAGAGATGGGGTGAAGAGGAGGAGAGATGGGGTGAAGAGGAGGAGAGATGGGGTGAAGAGGAGGAGAGATGGGGTGAAGAGGAGGAGATGGGGTGAAGAGGAGGAGAGAGTGGGGTGAAGAGGAGGAGAGATGGGGTGAAGAGGAGGAGAGATGGGGTGAAGAGGAGGAGAGATGGGGTGAAGAGGAGGAGATGGGGTGAAGAGGAGGAGAGATGGGGTGAAGAGGAGGAGAGATGGGGTGAAGAGGTGGAGAGAGATGGGGTGAAGAGGAGGAGAGAGTGGGGTGAAGAGGAGGAGAGATGGGGTGAAGAGGAGGAGAGATGGGGTGAAGAGGAGGAGATATTGGGTGAAGAGGAGGAGAGAGATGGGGTGAAGAGGAGGAGAGATGGGGTGAAGAGGAGGAGAGATGGGGTGAAGAGGAGGAGATGGGGTGAAGAGGAGGAGAGATGGGGTGAAGAGGAGGAGAGATGGGGTGAAGAGGAGGAGAGATGGGGTGAAGAGGAGGAGAGATGGGGTGAAGAGGAGGAGAGATGGGGTGAAGAGGAGGAGAGATGGGGTGAAGAGGAGGAGAGAGTGGGGTGAAGAGGAGGAGAGATGGGGTGAAGAGGAGGAGAGATGGGGTGAAGAGGAGGAGATGGGGTGAAGAGGAGGAGAGAGTGGGTGAAGAGGAGGAGAGAGTGGGGTGAAGAGGTGGAGAGAGTGGGGTGAAAAGGAGGAGAGAGTGGGGTGAAGAGGAGGAGAGAGTGGGGTGAAGAGGATGGGGGAGAGATGGGGTGAAGAGGAGGAGAGATGGGGTGAAGAGGAGGAGAGATGGGGTGAAGAGGAGGAGAGATGGGGTGAAGAGGAGGAGAGATGGGGTGAAGAGGAGGAGAGATGGGGTGAAGAGGAGGAGAGAGTGGGGTGAAGAGGAGGAGAGATGGGGTGAAGAGGAGGAGAGATGGGGTGAAGAGGAGGAGAGATGGGGTGAAGAGGAGGAGAGATGGGGTGAAGAGGAGGAGAGATGGGGTGAAGAGGAGGAGAGATGGGGTGAAGAGGAGGAGAGATGGGGTGAAGAGGAGGAGAGAGTGGGGTGAAGAGGAGGAGAGATGGGGTGAAGAGGAGGAGAGATGGGGTGAAGAGGAGGAGAGAGTGGGGTGAAGAGGAGGAGAGATGGGGTGAAGAGGAGGAGAGATGGGGTGAAGAGGAGGAGAGATGGGGTGAAGAGAAGTTAACTTTAAATACACAACATTTCCATCCTTCCCTCCCTCTCATCCCACCCTCATCCTACTGATGGCTATAAAGCTGTTGTTTGTTCCTGGATCTGTTCCCTATGTGTTTCTCTCAGTGAGTCAGCTCCTAGTTTCCATGGCAATTTCCATTGGTGAAAGTTAACCTCTTAAAATAAACTCAGTCTGTCGATCAGCAACCAATCAGACAACACCTCAGGCCACAAACACACTGTTTACTGAGTCAATTCAAAGAGCACTTGATTTAGTTCTCTCTGCGTGTGGAATGTGTTTGTTTATGTGTGTGTGTGTGTTTGTGTACCTTCAGTGCCTCTGTCTGCAGGCCTAGTCCTTTAGTGCAGAGCTCCATGACGCTGTAGGAACAGAAGGTGTCTCTGACTCTGAGCTGGCTGACAGCGAGCAGCCACAGCGCTGGGTTAGACTCCAACTCTACTGGAGGGATCAGGATAGACTGGTGGCCACTATACACACTGGAGAGTTAGAGGTTAGAAAGCGAAGTCAATTGTTGGACATTGAAACTGTTGTTTAACAGGTGTGTGTGTGTGTGTGTGTGTGTGTGTGTGTGTGTGTGTGTGTGTGTGTGTGTGTGTGTGTGTGTGTGTGTGTGTGTGTGTGTGTGTGTGTACCTGCAGAGACACCAGAGGACAAAGCCCAGGCCACAGTAGGGGTCGAGACAGATGGCTACCTCTCTGGAGGGATAGAGTTCACACTGCAGCTTCACCGATCGGCAGAACGCTCCCACCGCATTATGGGACATCTACACACACACCCACAAAACATGTCAGACACTAGGCATAGCAAGGGATAGAGGTCAGGGATGGAGGTCAGAGGTCAGGGGTTAATGTTACCTGTACTCCAGCCAGCATGCCAGTAGTGGACACACTGAAGTCCAGATAGGCCAGGGCATCAGGGTTACAGGGCTTATATAGAGCTGGAGGCTTCTTCTTTGGCAGGTCATCTGAAAACACAAAATAATATTCAGTTATACACCAGTACAAACAACCAGCTAACAGCCTGACAGATACACTGTATGTGGTCAGAGCTGACCTGTGTCCAGGACGGGAGGCCAGTTCCTGATGTCCACTGTGGCGACCGCCTCCTTCGACCGCAGCAGCTTACAGATGACTGCTGTGGTCATCACACAGGCCGAACGACTGACCTAGAAGGACAGAGAGATGGATGAAGGGACAGAGAGATGATGAAGGGACAGAGAGATGATGAAGGGACAGAGAGATGGATGAAGGGACAGAGATGATGAAGGGACAGAGAGATGATGAAGGAACAGAGAGATGATGAAGGAACAGAGAGATGATGAAGGAACAGAGAGAAGGATGAAGAGACAGAGATGATGAAGGGACAGAGATGATGAAGGGACAGAGATGGATGAAGGGACAGAGAGATGGGTGAAGGGACAGAGAGATGATGAAGGGACAGAGAGATGATGAAGGGACAGAGAGATGATGAAGGGACAGAGAGATGGATAAAGGGACAGAGACATGATGAATGGACAGAGATGATGAAGGGACAGAGAGATGGATGAAGGGACAGAGAGATGATGAAGGGACAGAGAGATGATGAAGGGACAGAGATGATGAAGGGACAGAGAGATGGATAAAGGGACAGAGACATGATGAAGGGACAGAGATGATGAAGGGACAGAGAGATGGATGAAGGGACAGAGAGATGATGAAGGGACAGAGAGATAATGAAGGGACAGAGAGATGATGAAGGGACAGAGAGATGATGAAGGGACAGAGAGATGGATGAAGGGACAGAGAGATGATGAAGGGACAGAGAGATAATGAAGGGATAGAGAGATAGAATGCTACTGCATCTTTATCTTCTACCCCCTATCAACCAGTTGACCGGGCAGTATTGACCCCTAGTTGACCTCAGTGTTTGACCTCTCACCTCTACGATCATCTTGACTGTGGGCAGTGTGGTTGAGATGTTCTGTGGGTGGGGCGGTCTGACAGTGATAGGAACACAGCCAGCGTAAAGGCAACCGTAGAATGCTGCGATCAAGTCTATACCTGTAACACACAAAGGAGTGGGGAGTGTATTTACGGGTACATGCTAACTGAGTGTTTGTGTGTGTGTGTGTGTATGTGTGTTTGTTTGTGTATGTGGGGGTACATGCTAACTGAGTGTGTGTGAATGTGGGGTTACAGGCTAACTGAGTGTGTGTGTGTGTGTGTGTGTCTGTGTGTGTGTGTGTGTGTGTGTGTGTGTGTGTGTGTGTGTGTGTGTGTGTGTGTGTGTGTGTGTGTGTGTGTGTGTGTGTGTGTGTGGGGGTACAGGCTAACTGAGTGTGTGTGTATGTGGGGGTACAGGCTAACTGAGTGTGTGTGTTTGTGTGTGTGTATGTGTGTTTGTTTGTGTGTGTGGGGGTACAGGCTAACTGAGTGTGTGTGTATGTGGGGGTACAGGCTAACTGAGTGTGTGTGTATGTGGGGGTACAGGCTAACTGAGGCTAACTGTGTGTGTGTGTGTGCGTGTGTGGGGGTACATGCTAACTGAGTGTGTGTGTGTGTGTGTGTGGGGGGGTACATGCTAAGTGAGTGTGTGTTACCTGGTGGGTAGACCAGTGCTATGTGGTCTCCCTCCTGCAGTCCTCCTCTCTCCAGTAGCAGGGCAGCAACTCTCTCCGCCCTCTTATGGAGCTGAAGACAGGTCAGAGAACTAGACACCAGCCCCTAGAGGGAGAGAGAGATAGAGAGAGCAATCATAACAGAATCCTTCGAAAATGATAATGGGTGTGTGTGTGTGTGTGTGTGTGTGTGTGTGTGTGTGTGTGTGTGTGTGTGTGTGTGTGTGTGTGTGTGTGTGTGTGTGTGTGTGTGTGTGTGTGTGTGTGTGTGTGTGTGTGTGTGTGTGTGTGTGTGTGTGTGTGTGTGTGTGTGTGTGTGTGTGTGAGTGTGAGTGAGTGAGTAAGTGAGTGATGTATGTTACCCGGGAGCTGAGCAGTGTGTAGAGGATGTGGTCAGGCGTCGTCTGAGATCTCCATTGCAGCACCTCTGACAGGAACAGGAACTACAGGACACACGACAGGATATGATATCACAGGCACTAACATAATAATAATCCATCTCATCCATATTTCTGTGGCAATGGAATGGTGTGTTACCTGGTCGTTGTCATCAGTCTGTCCCAGGTCTCTGCCGCTGGCCATAGCGATTCTCTTCCCAGACACCAGATTCCCCACCATCACAGAGGCAGGACCAATCTCTACAACACACACATACACACAGACACAAACAAGGTAAAGAAATGTCCAAAACGTTATTTGAATTAACAGTGACATTTACAACAAGAAGGTTGAGGGATATAATAGATAACAATGTTCTTCATCGTTCACTAAATCAGCTCTGCTAAACACATGCTGTCTCTCTCTAGCTGTCTCTAGATCCCTCTCACTCTCTCTGTCTCTCTCGAGCTCTGTCTCTAGATCCCTCTCACTCTCTCTGTCTCTCTCTAGCTCCGTCTCTAGGTCCCTCTCACTCTCTCTGTCTCTCTCTAGCTCCGTCTCTAGATCCCTCTCACTCTCTCTGTCTCTCTCTAGCTGTCTCTAGATCCCTCCCACTCTCTCTGTCTCCCTCTAGCTCTGTCTCTAGGTCCCTCGCTCTGTCTCTAGGTCCCTCTCTCTGTCTCCCTCTAGCTCCGTCTCCAGATCCCTCTCACTCTCTCTGTCTCCCTCTAGCTCCGTCTCTAGGTCCCTCTCTCAGTCTCCCTCTAGGTCCCTCTCTCTGTCTCCCTCTAGCTCCGTCTCCAGATCCCTCTCACTCTCTGTCTCTCTCTAGCTCCGTCTCTAGGTCCCTCTCACTCTCTCTGTCTCCCTCTAGCTCTGTCTCTCGATCCCTCTCACTCTCTCTGTCTCTCTCTAGCTCTGTCTCTAGATCCCTCTCACTCTCTCTGTCTCCCTCTAGCTCCGTCTCTAGGTCCCTCTCTCTGTCTCCCTCTAGCTCCGTCTCCAGATCCCTCCCACTCTCTCACTGTCTCTCTCTAGATCCCTCTCACTCTCTCTGTCTCTCTCTAGCTCCGTCTCTAGGTCCCTCTCACTCTCTCTGTCTCCCTCTAGCTCCGTCTCTAGGTCCCTCTCTCTGTCTCCCTCTAGCTCCGTCTCTAGGTCCCTCTCTCTGTCTCCATCTAGCTCTGTCTCTAGGTCCCTCTCTCTGTCTCCCTCTAGCTCCGTCTCTAGGTCCCTCTCTCTGTCTCCCTCTAGCTCCGTCTCTAGGTCCCTCTCACTCACTCTAGCTATGTCTCTAGGTCCCCCCTCTCTGTCTCTAGATCCCTCTCACTCTCTCTGTCTCTCTCTAGCTGTCTCTAGATCCCTCCCACTCTCTCTGTTTCTCTCTAGCTCCGTCTCTAGGTCCCTCTCACTGTCTCTGTCTCTCTCTAGCTGTCTTTAGATCCCTCTCACTCTCACTGTCTCTCTCTAGCTGTCTCTAGATCCCTCCTACTCTCTCTGTTTCTCTCTAGCTCCGTCTCTAGGTCCCTCTCACTGTCTCTCTAGCTCCGTCTCTAGGTCCCTCTCACTCTCTCTGTCTCTCTCTCTATATTTTTCTCTGTCTGTCTCACCTGGTTGTTTCTGTCGTGGTTTGGGCAGGTTGGTAACACAGGTGTGAGGACACATGAGCACATTACAGGGGTGCAGCCCCCCCTCCAGGTACAGCTGTTTGGTCTCAGACAGGTGTATACCCCCCAGGGGTCTTAGGGAGGGTGTTGGCTGGAACTAACCCCAGGCAGAACACACCCACACCATGGATACTGTCTATCGCCTGTCAATCACACACACATAGAGGAGGAGTGAACAAAAAAAACTCTGCTGTCAGTTCAAAAGTAGTGTAAAAAACTGATGAGAGCAACATTTTTACAGGTCTGTGTTCTGGTTGCATTATGGTCGTACTGTGGTCATGTTGAGGTAGTGTTACCTGCATTATGGTCGTACTGTGGTCATGTTGAGGTGGTGTTACATGCATTATGGTCGTACTGTGGTCATGTTGAGGTGGTGTTACCTGCATTATGGTCGTACTGTGGTCATGTTGAGGTGGTGTTACCTGCATTATGGTCGTACTGTGGTCATGTTGAGGTGGTGTTACATGCATTATGGTCATACTGTGGTCATGTTGAGGTGGTGTTACCTGCATTATGGTCGTACTGTGGTCATGTTGAGGTGGTGTTACCTGCATTATGGTCGTACTGTGGTCGTGTTGAGGTGGTGTTACATGCATTATGGTCGTACTGTGGTCGTGTTGAGGTAGTTTTACCTGCATTATGGTCGTACTGTGGTCATGTTGAAGTGGTGTTACATGCATTATGGTCGTACTGTGGTCGTGTTGAGGTAGTTTTACCTGCATTATGGTCGTACTGTGGTCGTGTTGAGGTAGTGTTACCTGCATTATGGTCGTGTTGAGGTAGTGTTACCTGCATTATGGTCGTACTGTGGTCGTGTTGAGGTAGTTTTACCTGCATTATGGTCGTACTGTGGTCGTGTTGAGGTAGTGTTACCTGCATTATGGTAGTGTTGAGGTAGTGTTACCTGCATTATGGTCGTGTTGAGGTAGTGTTACCTACATTATGGTCGTGATGAGGTAGTGTTGAGGTAGTGTTACCTGCATTATGGTCGTGTTGAGGTAGTGTTACCTGCATTATGGTCGTGATGAAGTAGTGTTGCATGCATTATGGTCGTACTGTGGTCATGTTGAGGTAGTGTTACCTGCATTATGGTCATGATGAGGTAGTGTTACCTACATTATGGTCGTGATGAGGTAGTTTTACCTGCATTATGGTCGTGATGAGGTAGTTTTACCTGCATTATGGTCGTGATGAGGTAGTTTTACCTGCATTATGGTCGTACTGTGGTCATGTTGATGTAGTGTTACCTGCATTATGGTCGTACTGTGGTCATGTTGAGGTGGTGTTACCTGCATTATGGTCCTGATGAGGTAGTGTTACCTACATTATGGTCGTGATGAGGTAGTGTTACCTGCATTATGGTCGTGTTGAGGTAGTTTTACCTGCATTATGGTCGTACTGTGGTCATGTTGAGGTAGTGTTACCTGCATTATGGTCGTACTATGGTCATGTTGAGGTGGTGTTACCTGCATTATGGTCGTGTTGAGGTAGTGTTACCTGCATTATGGTCGTGATGAGGTAGTGTTACCTGCATTATGGTCGTACTGTGGTCATGTTGAGGTGGTGTTACCTGCATTATGGTCGTGATGAGGTAGTGTTACCTACATTATGGTCGTACTGTGGTCATGTTGAGGTAGTGTTACCTGCATTATGGTCGTACTGTGGTCATGTTGAGGTGGTGTTACCTGCATTATGGTCGTGTTGAGGTAGTGTTACCTACATTATGGTCGTGATGAGATAGTGTTACCTGCATTATGGTCGTGATGAGGTAGTGTTACCTACATTATGGTCGTGATGAGGTAGTGTTACCTGCATCATGGTCATGTTGAGGTAGTGTTACCTACATTATGGTCGTACTGTGGTCGTGATGAGGTAGTGTTACCTGCATTATGGTCATGTTGAGGTAGTGTTACCTACATTATGGTCGTACTGTGGTCGTGTTGAGGTAGTGTTACCTACAATATGGTCATGTTGGGGTAGTGTTACCTAAATTGTGGTGGCATTGACGTGGTGTTGAGGCGGTATTACTCACATTATGGTCTTACAGTAGTCGTGTTGAGGTAGGTGTTACCTACATTATGGTCGTGTTGAGGTAGGTGTTACCTACATTATGGTCGTGTTGAGGTAGTGTTACCTACATTATGGTCGTGTTGAGGTACGTGTTACCTACATTATGGTCGTGTTCAGGTGGTGTTACCTGCATCATGGTCGTGTTGAGGTAGTGTTACCTGCATTATGGTCGTGTTGAGGTAGTGTTACCTACATTATGGTCGTGTTGAGGCAGTGTTACCTACAGTATGGTCGTACTGTGTTTGTGTTGAGGTGGTGTTACCTACAGTATGGTCGTACTGTGTTTGTGTTGAGGTGGTGTTACCTACATTATGGTCGTGTTGAGGTAGTGTTACCTACATTATGGTCGTACTGTGGTCGTGTTGCAGTGGTGTTACCTGCAGCACGCGGCTCATCCACTGGAAGCTGTCCTCCTCAGTAGAGTCTGGTCTCTGCTCTGCTACTACCACGATACGCTCATCACGCAGCACGGTCACACTAAACACTGCTATCCTGGAGCCACGTACAGACAGAAGATTAGAGTTAGATGGTTATTAAGGTACTGTATATGTACTGCTACCGTTTACATGCAGAGTACAGAGGAGAATACTATTCCCTATGTAGGCCACTACTTTTGACCAGAACATGTGGCCCGGTTGCATACCTCCCCCTGTAGACGAATTTCATTGGCTCCACGGCCAGTGCAGTGGCTACGATGTCATCAGCGTTATGTCTGCGCCCGCTGACCATGATGAGGCCGTCCATCTTTCCGGAGATAAACACCAGACCGCCTGGGCCCACAAAGCCCAGCAGCCCCGTACGCACAAACGCATACTCACTGACCAGGCCTCCACCTGAGGCTACAGGGAACACCTATACACACACAAACATTACACACACATATTATAAACAAACACTCACACGTTTTTACACATATTGTACATGTACTCATACATTATACACACATACTATATGTATTTTACACGCACACGTCTCCTTACCTCAAAGGTGTTCTTGGTCATGCCTGTCAATCCATAGTAAGAGGTTCCCGTGGCGACAGAACACACACACAGCTCCCCGATCTCATCTGTCTTACACAGGAGAGGCACACCTTCTGGCTTCACCACACACACTACGGCTGGGGACAGAACACACACATTAAACCTCACATTCACCCCTCACAAAACTGGAGCTGAAGAAGAGAGCAGGCTTAACACACACACACAGGTATGTACATGTACAAGCACACAAAGGTGCATGCGCACACACACAAACACAGACCCCTACCTCCAGGCATAACAGTGCCCACATCCTGCACAGTGAGGACTGACAGGCGTTCCTCGGTGTCGACGCGGACCACACTGTAACTCAGACCCTGCATGGAGAGAACCCCTCGGCCTGGTGGCTGGCTAC
>NC_060184.1:67350666-67453166 GCF_021184085.1 Oncorhynchus gorbuscha
CGAATCATATGAGTCGGATGTGTGTCTTAACCTCCGCCGAACCCCTGAGACTGACTCACCGAACCCCTGGGGTTCACCACTGCACTAGATGTACTGTACCTTGCGTGTGAGGGGCACCTCTATGGGTACAGGGACCACCTCAGCCAGCAGGCAGCCGTAGAAGGCCACCATGAAGGCCACCGGGTCATTGTTAGGAAACACCAGCGCCACCTAGTGGATCGGACAAATACAGACAATGAAAAAATCTTGTCCTTAATCCTTCTGAAAATAGCATAACAAAAAATATATATTTTTTACTAGTTATTTCATTCAAGGGATGGATTTTCTACATGTGCTCACCCTGTCCCCCGGTCGCAACATGGGCTCCTGCTTGCTGCCCAGCTTGTGGAGGATGTTATAGGCCAGCTTGATACTCCGAGACCACAGCTTCCCTGTGGACACAACACAAGGCTGAGTAAGTGTGTGTGTGTGTGTGTGTGTGTGTGTGTTGTGTGTGTGTGTGTGTGTGTGTGTGTGTGTGTGTGTGTGTGTGTGTGTGTGTGTGTGTGTGTGTGTGTGTGTGTGTGTGTGTGTGTGTGTGTGTGTGTGTGTGTGTGTGTGTGTGTGTGTGTGTGTGTGTGTGTGTGTGTGTGTGTGCGTACGTGCGTGCGTGCGTGCGTGCGTGTGTGTGTGGTTACCGTATGTGAGTACATATAGAGGTTTGCCAGTGGTATCCAGGCTGGTGAGACAGGGCGCTTTAGGGCTGATGGTGCCCCAGCGTTGGAGAGCTGCCTCCAGGGAGGGTGGCCAGTTAGTCACCACCCCCAGGGCTTCTCCACTTACTGCCAACATTTCTGCCCCCTCCGGGCGTGGCTGCTTAGGATCTGGCTGCTGGACTACAAAGAGTGAAAGAGAGACAGAGACTTTTATTGTGAAACATGCAAATAAGACCATTAAACACACTACAGATTACTGTAGAAACGTTCACTAAATATAGAGACACATTTTTTTTTGCTAGACTGCTAGATTTAAAGCTTAGTTGATTTATTTATAGATTTATTGGTTGATAGCTCCTACCTTCTAGAAGTTCTTCAAAGTCATCAACAAAGAACTCTCTTAGCGGAGGTCTACGAGGCATTTTCAGAGTGTTCACTAGCTGCTGGATCTTAGCAGACACACGACTGCTGACCGGGACACCATCTCCAGTCTCCATGCGTTCAGCGTTGCCGTATTTCTGAGTGTTTCGGGCGATGGTTCCTATGTGGCGCTCTGAGTGGGGGCGGGAGTGGGAGGAGTCAGACGAATAGCCAGTCACATCAGGAGGAGCAGAGTGATTCTCTACACACACACAGAGAGAAAGATGGAGAGAGACAGAAAGAGACAGAGACAAAAAGGAGAAGTGAGAGAGGCAGAAAAAGAGGAGACAGAGAGAGACAGAAAGAGATGGAGAGAGGAGAGGGAAACAGAGACAAAGAGAGAGAGAGACAGAGAGACAGAAAGAGAGGAGAGAGAGAGACAGAAAGAGATGGAGAGATGAGAGAGAAACAGAGACAAAGAGAGAGAGAGACAGAGAGAGACAGAAAGAGATGGAGAGAGGAGAGAGAAACAGAGACAGAGAGAGACAGAAAGAGAGGAGACAGAGAGAGACAGAAAGAGATGGAGAGAGGAGAGAGAAACAGAGACAAAGAGAGAGAGAGACAGAGAGAGAGAGAAACAGAGACAAAGAGAGAGAGAGACAGAGAGAGACAGAAAGAGAGAGACAGAGTTAAAGCAGGGGTGGGGAACATCTATAAACGAGGTATGTGTGTGTGTGCGTACTGACCGTCAGACTCCAGTGGTGGAGGCCACAGCATATCAGAGCCGAACTCACAGGATCTTCTGAGAGAGCCTCCGTTCTCCGCCATGCCCAGAGCTGCCTTACGCTTCAGAGACAGGTGCCCTATACCTGCAGACACACACATAAAGATTAGACATAAACACACACATCCTGTACACACACATACACACAGTGAAGTTGTACTCACCGTGGTGTGTTTGTGAGTGGTGAGCTGACACGTGGTGTGACTGGGTCAGGTGTGTGTGTGTGAGGTGGGCGTGTGCCAGGTGTGGGTGTGAGAGGTGTGTGTGTGCGAGCGAGTCGGCCAGTCGTCCTGCGTTGCCACTTCCTCCGCTCTGAGTGGACGAGGATGACGAGGAGGTGGAGCCTAGGTGGGCTGGACCTAAGTGGGCAGGGCGAGTCATCCAGTGTTCCATTCCCGGCATGTCATTGCCTGGCCCCGCCTCTTCCTCTGAGCCCGACGACGAGTCTGAGCACAGTGGGGACAGGCCTAGTGAGGGTCAGTAACCTTCATCCAACTTTCGTACACTATAACTAAAACCCATAGCTAACTAAAACACAACCTAACCCCAACCCTATGACACAGTGGAGACCGGCCTAGCGACGGTCAGTAACTTTACTACAGCATAACATTAACATAATCATAACCAGTGCTTAACTTGGACTAAAATAGTGGGCTTCCGCCCAAGTCAATCACTGAACATAACCTGATAAGTGTATGAGTGTATGAGTGTATGAGTGTATGAGTGTATGAGTGTGTGAGTGTGTGAGTGTATGAGTGTGTGAGTGTGTGAGTGTATGAGTGTATGAGTGTGTGAGTGTGTGAGTGTGTGAGTGTATGAGTGTATGAGTGTATGAGTGTATGAGTGTATGAGTGTGTGAGTGTATGAGTGTATGAGTGTATGAGTGTATGAGTGTGTATGAGTGTATGAGTGTATGAGTGTATGAGTGTATGAGTGTCTCACCTGGGGGTGTGTACGCATCCATGGATGTCTGTACCACCAGTGATCGTCGTTTGGAGGGCATAGGCACTGCCACGTTGCTCTCCACATGTCTGGCTAACACCGCCTGCACTGCCTCACTGTGGACATCTGGGGGTGATATGGTGTTGGAGAGAGAAGGAATTATGTTAGTCAATTTCATCAAAATCTAGATCTATATTATATGCTTATAGTGAAAGGACTGACTAAAGGCGTGTCTATTGACCAACAGTTTGAATAACTCTGGTCTAAGGTCAGATTCATCTGTAGTAAAGGTGTGTGTGTGTTTACCTGAACGGTAGCGTTCATCACGTGTTCCAGAAGAGCGCCGTCTGTGGAAGCGAGCAGCAGATGGGGGGGCAAAGGGGGCGGTGAGACATACCCTCCATACCTACACACACACACACACACAGGGGAGGTCAGACAGGAAAAGAATGAGCGAGTCAAAAAGATACAGTCAAAGTCACAGACGGAGAGAGATACAAAAATCCCCCCAAATTCTCAGTGTGGAAGGAGCTTTCAGCATATTCATTATGTCGCTACATTCAGCGCATTGGAGTAATACATAGTCTTGTGTGACCCAGAGAGAGAGAGAGAGAGAGAGAGAGAGAGAGAGAGAGAGAGAGAGAGAGAGAGAGAGAGAGAGAGAGAGAGAGAGAGAGAGAGAGAGAGAGAGAGAGAGAGAGAGAGAGAGAGAGAGAAAGAGAGAGAGAGAGAGAGAGAGAGAGAGAGAGAGAGAGAGAGAGAGAGAGAGAGAGAGAGAGAGAGAAAGAGAGAGAGAGAGAGAGAGAGAGAGAGAGAGAGAGAGAAGAGAGAGAGAGAGAGAGAGAGAGAGAGAGAGAGAGAGAGAGAGAGAGAGAGAGAGAGAGAGAGAGAGAGAGAGAGAGAGGGGTTAAACGAGGAGGGTCAAACCCAGTGGGACTGGAATAGATGTGCTGCAGACTGGTGTTCTACTAGAGGACAGAGACTGTGTATTTATGTACCTCCAGGATGAGGGAAGTAGGCCCTGATCAGCTTAGACCGCTTCTTCTCATAACCCTTCTGTGTGATGTCACCTGGCAGAGAGAGAGAGAGAGGGGAGATAGAGAAAGGGAGAGAGAAAGAGGGGGGGATAGGGAGAGGGAAAGAGAAAGAGGTTGTTTTGAGTGTAACAGTATCAGTTAACCCAGTTTTTTGACAAGGCCTCAGAACCCACTCCTTTAGTGTGTGTGAGAGAACATTCTATTTTTTAGAGTGAATGACAAGTGAATAAGAGCGAGAGCATGTGTTTCACAATCTGACCATGGAGAGTGGCCAGAACATCTGGGTCCAATCTGCTCATCTGTTCCTTGCTATGATATTCAGGCATGTGTGTGTGTGTGTGTCTGTGAGGCTTTTCTGCAGATCAGATACAGCATTCCTGTTTCTGCACTCACTCACTCACACACACACACACACTGTCCACAGGGAGACACCATCTTCCAATCTTATCGCAGCGGAGCAGGGAGGGAGTTGCCTAGCAACCGTTCTCCTGGAGAAGGCCTGGTGGCCATCTTGGATTTCCAGATGTGAAAACTGGGCTAATGATCCCTGCATGTGTGTGTGTGTGTGTGTGTGTGTGTGTGTGTGTGTGTGTGTGTGTGTGTGTGTGTGTGTGTGTGTGTGTGTGTGTGTGTGTGTGTGTGTGTGTGTGTGTGTGTGTGTGTGTGTGTGTGTGTGTGAGAGAGAGAACACCACACTGAATTATCAGAGTTCATAACAACCCTATGCCCGTTCTCTCTCTCTCTCCTATTCTCTTGTTCTTCAAATGATTTTTTTCTCTCGGTCTCTCAGTTTCATACTATTTATGGTTTGCAGATTTCGTCTTAATATAGTTTTGAACATTCGTTTGGATGTTTTTGACTCTCAAAAGTGCATTACTGTCTGTGGCTTGGCATTTCAAAAGGAGGCAAATAATTTGTAGAAAAACTGTGTGTCATGATTTTGATGTCGTCAGATTGACTTTAGATGGAGTATAACGTTAGCTAGCTAGTTAAGAATTTTAGCTAGCTAACATTAGCATTGCTAGCTATTTTTGACAAACTTTGCTAGCTAACGACAACATTGCCATCTGTTTAAAGTAAATTTGATGACATGATAATGATGGAAAAGTTGCTTTCTACAAAATATCTGCCTACTTTAGCAATGTCATCGTATGGGAGGCTTGAGAACGATCATAACAATGGCATGACACGACCGAGTGACGGAGGTGCTTCCTATGAATACAGCTGAGAGGGAATCACTAGTCCATGTCACAACCACTAAAGCAATGTCTCATTTTCCTATTTAGAAAATGTGTAATAAAACTGAAAATTCTATTTTCCTTCAAGTGGCTGAAAATTGCTAACCAACATAGAATCTTTGGAAAGTGTGTTTTTGTGTGACTCACATTGATCTTCAGAATCACATCTACACCCAGCTGTGATTGGTTACAGTCTAAGCAGCATTCCTTCCCTATTGGTCATTGTGAACAAATTAAAATCACACAGATAGACAGTGGGAGAGAGATGCCATGCCAATCACTCTGTGTACCCCCCGTCCCTCTCTTTCACTCTCTGGTTTCTCCTTTCATCACACACACACACACACACACACACACACACACACACACACACACACACACACACACACACACACACACACACACACACACACACACACACACACACACACACACACACACACACACACACACACACACACACACACACACACACACACACACACACACACACACACGTGTCCAGAGCTGGGCCAGAGGGCTCACACACACGGAATGGTCACTCGATGGGCCAGAGAAAGAAAGAGAGGAAGGTGGGAGAATAATATACTGTGTAGCACAATACATTTTGGCTCCTTCTCCATGGCCGACATGACTAAGACATTTAAGTGTGATAACCCTCGCAAGGCTGCTGGCCCAGACGGCATCCCTAGCCGCATCCTAAGAGCATGCGCAGCCAGCTGGTCTGGTCTGCGCAGCCAGCTAGTCTGTCTACTGTCCCCACTTGTTTCAAGATGTCCACCATTGTTCCTGTACCCAAGAAAGCAAAGGTAACTGAACTAAATGACTATCGCCCCATAGCACTCACCTCTGTCATCATGAAGTGCTTTGAGAGGCTAGTTAAGGATCATATAAACTCTACTCTACCTGACACCCTAGACCCACTTCAATTTTCTTACCGCCCCAATAGATGCACAGACGATGCCATCGCACTGCACACTGCCCTATCCCATCTGGACAAGAGGAATACCTATGTAAGAATGCTGTTCATTGACTATAGCTCAGCATTCAACACCATAGTATCCTCTAAGCTCATTATTAAGCTCGAGGCCCTGGGTCTGAACCCCGCCCTGTGCAACTGGGTCCTGGACTTCCTGACGGGCTGCCTCAGGTGGTGAAGGTGAGAAACAACACCTCCACTTCGCTGATCCTTAACAAAGGGGCCCCACAAGGATGCGTGCTCAGACCCCTTCTGTACCTCCTGTTCACCCATGACTGCGTGTCTATGCACGCCTCCAACTCAATCATCATGTTTGCACAACAGTAGTAGGTCTGATTACCAACAATGACAAGACAGCATACAGGGAGAAGGTGAAATGTTCCACGGCGTACACATCACTGACGATCTGAAATGGTCCAGATAGTGTGGTGAAGAAGGCACAACTGCGCCTCTTCAACCTTATGAGGTTGAAAAAAAATTGGCTTGGCCCCTAAAACCCTCACAAACTTTTACAGATGCATAATTGAGAGCATCATGTCAGGCTGTATCACTGCCTGGTACGGCAACTGCACCGCCTGCAACCGCAGGGCTCTCCAGAGGGTGGTGCGGTATCCCCAATGCATCACAGGGCGCAAACTACCTGCCCTCCAGGACACCTACAGCACCCAATGTCACAGGAAGGCCAAAAAGATCAAGGACATCAACCACCCGGGCCTTGGCCTGTTCACCACGCTAAGTTGGTGGTTGAAGATATCCCTCTAGTGATGTGGAGGCTGTGCTTTGGCAAAGTGGGTGAGGTTATATCCTTCCTGTTTGGCCCTGTCTGGGGGTGTCCTCGGATGGGGCCACAGTGTCTCCTGACCCCTCCTGTCTCAGCCTCCAGTATAATCTCCACCCGGCACAGCCAGAAGAGGACTGGCCACCCCACATAGCCTGGTTCCTCTCTAGGTTTCTTCCTAAGTTTTGGCCTTTCTAGGGAGTTTTTCCTAGCCACCGTGCTTCTACACCTGCATTGCTTGCTGTTTGGAGTTTTAGGCTGGGTTTCTGTACAGCACTTTGAGATATCAGCTGATGTACGAAGGGCTATATAAATACATTTGATTTGATATCATCCAGAAACCGAGGTCAGTACATGTGCATCAAAGCTGGGACCGAGACTGCAAGGCCATCAGACTGTTAAATAGCCATCACTAGCCGGCTTCCACCCAGTTACACAACCCTGCACCTTTGAGGCTGCTGCCCTATGTACATAGACTTGGAATCACTGGCCACTTTAATAATGGAACAGTAGACACTTTAATAATGTTTAAACATTGTTTACATACTGCTTTACTCATCTATGTACACTACCGGTCAAACGTTTTTCAACACCTACTCATTCAAGGGTTTTTCTATTTTTTACAATTATTTTCTACATTGTAGAATAATAGTGAAGACATCAAAACTATGAAACAACACATATGGAATCATGTAGTAACCAATTAAAAAAAAAAATCAAAATATATTTTATATTTGAGATTCTTCAAAGTAGCCACCTTTTGCCTTGATGACAGCTTTGCACACTCTTGGCATTCTCTCTACGAGCTTCAATAGAATATAATACAGTATATACACTACCGGTCAAACTTTTGTTATTTACTTACCTACTGTATTATATTCTACTGTATTTTAGTCAACGCCACACCGACATTGCTCAATCTAATATTTACATATTTCTATTTCTTACTTTTAGATGTGTGTATTGTTGTGAATTGTTAGATACTACTGCACTGTTGGAGCTAGAAACACAAGCATTTCACTACGCCCGCAATAACATCTGCATGTGACAACAAAATGTCATTTGATTTGACAAGAGAGCAGCTTGCCAAAGGAGCTGGATAAAAACAGAACCCCCCCTCATCATCCATGTCCACATACAGGACCTGTCTCTCTCAGCGTTTCCTCTTAGTCATTTGGCAGCGGTGGCCCACGAGACATGCTTTTAAATGGTAAGTAGTTGGCTCAACAACTGGAAGTTAATGGGAACAGCTAGCATGTCATTGCATTGCTACACTACTAGCAATGCCCCCACCCTTGCTGAAAAAAACACTAGGGGAAAAACTGTCCACCAGTATCTGCCCTGTCCTGGTTCTGCTCTGATTGAACAGCATATGGAGGGACAGCTGGGTTGGGAACCAACACTCTAGCAATCATAAGATACTGTAAATCTGGCTGCAATAGAAAACGTTAACAACAACACATCAAGGTTATAGGCGTTCAACAGGGTGTCCCTAACACGCTAGTCCATGTAAACCACATACACACAGGCCGCTAGACGCTTCACACAACATACACCAGGAGCGTTGACAGCAATCTATAGAGCAGTCAATGTATATTGATTAAAAATGTAAACATTATATAATGCAGACACAAATGCGTAATTTATCTGACAATATAACATGCGGCAAAATAATATCCGCACTCAATTGGTGGGATACGTACGCTTGGTTGTGATTTAACAGATTCGGTGTCGGCTTTTTAAAATTTTAGATTCAATTGTCAGCATAAAAATTAACCGAAATCATCATCAGCTGCTGAGCGTGCAGGCCAAAACACCGAGCCTGAGCACACACACACCACCGAACCGTCTCCTGTCACGCAGTGTTGCATCGGTATCGCTATTATTACATCCATTCGTTTGAGCGTGACACACACGTAGGCCTACACACACCACACGCACTCAGGTCCGTGGACGCACGGACAAAACGTACTTCTCAAGGTCAAATAGACAGTTTTCAGACCTGAACCGAGCACAGGGCCATATGTCTGTGTATGTGTCACGACCAGAGAGACAAAGAAAGGCGGGTGAATCCCGCAGTGGGCTCCCACTCTTCCCTCACCCCGTCCCGGCTAGAGCAGACTGTGAGGGCGGCTCTGACAAACATCTGGAGGGGCGGAGCAGGGGAGAGGGAGGGGGGTCTAGGGTGGAACGAGCCATTACTGTAGAGATTCCTCTACGTTAACGGAAAAACGGGGCGCACGGGGTTCGTTCTTACCCTCTGACAGCTCGAGCTCCAGCTCCGCCAGCCGGGCGCGAACCTCCAGTGGTAACGGCGACGGCTCGCGCTCTGCCATTAGGTTATCCGGTAGAAAAATACCTCGGTTCTCTCTGTTGCTTTCTCTTCTCCTCTTCCCCCACTCCTCCGCCAGAGAGAGAGAGAGAGCACTATTCTGCGGCCCCTCCTCGGTGGCGAGCGGTGCGTCGACGCGAACAAAGAGAATAAATCTGTTTGTCTGTTCACCGGGGCCCTGACATGGTCTCGTGAGGAGTCTACCTCCTCTCCGTTATTATAGTATTTGTGATGAGGGACCACTGAGGGTCCGTTGGTCGGTGGGTCTCGAGGCTGCTTGCCTGGCGATGCGGTGCTGATGATGAGACTCGCGCTGTTTCCCAGCTCCTACTGATGTCACGTGACGCAGATAGGAGAGGCGCAGCACCGGGAATGACCGATAGGGGTCGCAGCGTGGGAGGCGGGGGTATTATTACCCAACCACCACACCCTCTCCACACACAAACACACACACACGCACGCACGCACGCATATTGGAAATCATAGCATATATCTAATATCATTGAATTATAGCAACAATACCGTGCTGGTGGATCTTTGATCTTCATATGAATCCCCAGGACTAGCCAAGGAGCACACTAGCCGGGTTGTCTGCCCACCACTTGGCTTAGCTCTGGGAGCTCAGCTCAAGTCGTCAAGTCTCAGGCAAGGTTACTCGTCATCATCTGATTTTGTAAGATATTGTATTGTACACAGATGGCTATTGTGACTATGAAGTGATGTTGCCACCTGCTGGTCACACGGTGAAACCACAACCAATGCCATACTAAGAATCAGCCCTAGGCACAGCAGCAGGCTCCATATAGTATCACGGCATGTCACAACACAAAACAGCAGCATGTGTCGATTTTGTCACATGATTGAAAAGGTCCGAAGTATGCTAAACAAACAAGCTGTAATAGCGGAGATCAGAGATTCAGCACCACAGACAGCGACAGAACTCTGAAGTTCAGCACAGCACCACATGACCGTGGAAAGCGACCGTCTCCAGGTGTACCCACTCGCCACTTTGCCAATCTGACCACAGCCTACGACTAAAGGGAAAGCTCCCTTACAATAATTAAGCGAGAATAGAGTTTTCCATTGTTTATTATTAAAGGCAATTATTTAATAATAGTCAAATTATTTACATCTGTACAGAAAAAAAAATTCTGTATCGATTAACCGCATTTGCACAGTTAATCTCTCTCAAACATAGGACATGCGAACTGGAAGTTTTATCTACATCCCCCACCCTCTCCCTCCAGCTACCCCAGATTCCAAATCAAATTCAAGTTGTTAATGCTAACAGTGTTGTATGTACACATATCAATATCCACCTCAGATGTTTCTCTTCTAAACAGACACCCTCCAAACTCAAAACAGCACAAACCAATAAACACACAAGACATCCCATCTAAATAAAACAGTAAATAAATACATCTAAAACTCATGCAGAAACAAATTTTGATATGAAATCATTGCTTTTTAGCTTCTTGACACTCAGTGTCTGGCTGTTTGTACTTAGTGTAACTGTTCCAGTGTGTTCCAGTGTAGTTACTGTAACTGTTCCAGTGCGTTCCAGTGTAGTTAGTGTAACTGTTCCAGTGTGTTCAGTGTAGGTACTGTAACTGTTCCAGTGTGTTCAGTGTAGTTACTGTAACTGTTCCAGTGTGTTCCAGTGTAGTTAGTGTAACTGTTCCAGTGTGTTCAGTGTAGGTACTGTAACTGTTCCAGTGTGTTCAGTGTAGTTAGTGTAACTGTTCCAGTGTGTTCAGTGTAGGTACTGTAACTGTTCCAGTGTGTTCAGTGTAGTTACTGTAACTGTTCCAGTGTGTTCCAGTGTAGTTACTGTAACTGTTCCAGTGTGTTCAGTGTAGTAACTGTAACTGTTCCAGTGTGTTCAGTGTAGTTACTGTAACTGTTCCAGTGTGTTCCTGTGTAGTTACTGTAACTGTTCCAGTGTGTTCAGTGTAGTTACTGTAACTGTTCCAGTGTGTTCAGTGTAGTTAGTGTAACTGTTCCAGTGTGTTCAGTATAGTTACTGTTACTGTTCCAGTGTGTTCAGTGTAGTTACTGTAACTGTTCCAGTGTGTTCCAGTGTAGTTACTGTAACTGTTCCAGTGTGTTCAGTGTAGTTACTGTAACTGTTCCAGTGTGTTCCAGTGTAGTTACTGTAACTGTTCCAGTGTGCTCAGTGTAGTTACTGTAACTGTTCCAGTGTCTTCCAGTGTAGTTACTGTAACTGTTCCAGTGTGTTCAGTGTAGTTACTGTAACTGTTCCAGTGTGTTCCAGTGTAGTTACTGTAACTGTTCCAGTGTGTTCAGTGTAGTTACTGTAACTGTTCCAGTGTGTTCCTGTGTAGTTACTGTAACTGTTCCAGTGTGTTCCTGTGTAGTTACTGTAACTGTTCCAGTGTGTTCCAGTGTAGTTACTGTAACTGTTCCAGTGTGTTCAGTGTAGTTACTGTAACTGTTCCAGTGTGTTCCAGTGTAGTTACTGTAACTGTTCCAGTGTGTTCAGTGTAGTTATTGTAACTGTTCCAGTGTGTTCAGTGTAGTTACTGTTACTGTTCCAGTGTGTTCCAGTGTAGTTACTGTAACTGTTCCAGTGTGTTCAGTGTAGTTATTGTAACTGTTCCAGTGTGTTCCAGTGTAGTTACTGTAACTGTTCCAGTGCGTTCCAGTGTAGTTACTGTAACTGTTCCAGTGTGTTCAGTGTAGATACTGTAACTGTTCCAGTGTGTTCAGTGTAGTTACTGTAACTGTTCCAGTGTGTTCAGTGTAGTTACTGTAACTGTTCCAGTGTGTTCAGTGTAGTTACTGTAACTGTTCCAGTGTGTTCCAGTGTAGTTACTGTAACTGTTCCAGTGTGTTCAGTGTAGTTATTGTAACTGTTCCGCAGAAGTTATTTACACTTAGGAATTAATACAGAAGTATGTCTGATGGTCTAAATACTAATCAATATTCATAAAAAGAAATGAATCAATATTAAACCGTAAAGAATTCAGAGACTTCCGTCAGTCAGACAGACAGACAGACACAAGACGGACAGACAGACAGCAGAGAAAAACAAGAGTTCTACAACTTGGCTTCTAAAACTAACTATACTTCATAAATAAAATAAATGAAAACCTCCACATTAAAGGGCTATAGATTTTTTTCCTTTAGCTTGAAAAACGTCCTCCTCTTCTCTCCTCCCCCCCTCTTGCCCTCCCCAACCAAAAGTAACCAGCTCACTCTGGTCACCGTGGTAACTGAGCCTGGTCAGACTCCTGTGCAGGATAGGCTGGGGCAAGCTCCGCCCCGGATGGGGTGTGGTCAATGGGGTTTGCGCAAAGCGTTTGATTGGCTCGTATCCTTTGGCAGATCTCGGCGTAGCTTGGCTTCTTGGACTCCTAACCAATCACAACACAGGACAGGTCAGTACCCAGCATACACTACATTCACTAATAACCAGTTTGTCTCTGTAGTCTGTGAGGTGTCTCACCACTGCTGGTCTGTTTTCCTTCGTGGTCTGGATAGGTTCTTTCACGGTCGGAGGAGCTGCTGTGGTCCTCTTGAGAGATGGCATGGTTTCCTTCAGCTTCCTGTGGTACAGCAACAACCACCATCAACCACAACCCTCAACCATAACACAACACAACCATAACACAGACATGAGTCTGCATTTATTATTCTTCCTTGAAGTAATCATACAAAACACATTGTGAAAGGGACCCATTCCACAGCAATGATGATTCAAAGGAAGGAAAATAAACTTACTCTGGGGGGGAGGTTTTTCTGAGGCAATGCTGTGATAGGCTGGAGGTCTTGTAATGTCACAGTGGTTGTTTGGCTGGTACTGCTGTATGTAACTGCACACTGTAACAAGAAAAACAACCTTACAAGAAAGTAGACGGCATGTGTGAGTGTGTATGTGTGTGTGACTCTTGGTTACCTTGTGGTTGCAGGTTGCTTTGTGATTGCTGGTTGCTATGGTAAGTGTTTCTCTGGAGGCTGTTGCTGGGGGCAGCGGGGGGAAGCTAGTAGGGCCAAGCTCCAGACTGGGAGACAAGGAGCGGGGGGGCGACTTGGGGGGGCTCTCTCTAAACATACATACGTTTATATACACATATTGTTATACACAAACATACATATCCACAGACACACAAAAACAACACTCACAAGTAAGAGCTTCTCCTTAACATTGTCCTAAAGCCATCCACATGTTAAGTACTTACAGTGTACTTCTCATCTCTTCTCCTCCTCTGACCGATGGGGCCTCTCCTTCAGAAAGAGAGAATCAATAGGCAGGTTTCTCATTGACCCAGCTTTATTCAACAAAAATATTACTGCGGCATGTGTAATGGAAAGAACAGATATTTTACATTTTACATTTAAGTCATTTAGCAGACGCTCTTATCCAGAGCGACTAACTTTTCTAAAGATCGTCGAAATTTGTATCCGCCCGACAGAGGTGGATCTATCTTTTGTCAAGCTTTACTAAGACAATCAAAAAAAATGTAAGTATTTTGCGCCCCTGCCTTTTACAAAGTGGGCACTGCTTATCACTTATCGCACTCAGCTAAAACGCCCTTATGCCACTAGTTGTGAGAAATTGTCATTGTTTTTGGGCAGAATTATGTGGGGTTTCATGTGTTGTTGTTGGAGGTGCGTCTTGGTCAGTTTAGCTCAGAAAATACCGCCCTCGTCAATCTGATGCCATAGGTGGCCGCCTAATTCTGTCTAATGAGCTGGTTGGCCATGCTCGTGACTATAAAGCTCCACTCCACATTTCATTCTAATGCCCACTGCTTGCAAAATCTATTATTGTCCTGACTTTCTGAATGCCTGAATTGCTTTGCCTTGCTGTTCTGGTTGTCTGGCAAGTTTCATCATCCAATTATTTCAGATCTACAGGAGTGCAAGTTTCAAAATGGTACCATGGACCTTGGCGATACGTTGGCACATAAGAATAATTAGAATATGGTAAATATTAGTCAATTATTGCATTCTATCCATGCTGGCTTTGCAGGCTACCTGAGACATAAAACAGATAGGCAGGAGGGCATAGGCTACAAGCTGTCGTCAAGTTATTAGGCCTAATGCGCAATTTGCCTAAATACTGTAGGTATTGGAAAAACTTCAAACAATTAATTTCTATTCGACATTGTAGGTTTTTGCGATAATGTTATTTTTAGGTGTGAAATTATTACATCCAGCTCATTTTATTGACAATATAGTTCAATGGAAACGCACTGTAGCATAGCATGCAATTTTAGCATCTATGTCAACTTTTTAAATGTAAAAAAATAATTATCACTGGACAAGTTAATGAAAACATAGCTATTATCTTCCTTCAGTTCACGTGGTACCTCAAAAACATTTTTATATTTTGTTTAGTCTCTCCTGAACATATCATATCAGGAAGTGTCCTGTCTCTAAGGGTTGGAGGTTAGAGGTCATTACCTTCCTATGCCAGTGCTTGGGGAGGACCCTGACTCCCTTCTCCCTCCACGTCGACCCCCTTCTCCCTCCATACGCCTGTTGCCTGGTAACCGTGGCGGGCCCTGCCTGTGGGGGCCAGGTGGGCGTCCTATTGGTACATGCTCTGGGAAGAAGGGGGGGTCATCCAGAAGGCCCGGCTCCCGGTCGCCAGACCGCCGCCTCTGGTCCCGCTGCCCACGGTGCCCCCTACTGGAGGAGAGAGAGAAACACATGTAACATCACAACAACCTAACTACAACCATGGTTCCAACATCAAGAAATAGAGAGAGAATTATAGCTTGGGAGAAAGAGAGAGACGTTTCTCCAGAATGAGAAAGAGTGAGGAGTGTAGTACCTGTGTCTGTATGAGGGGGATATTTTGAAGCTGGGGCCTCCTGGGAAGCCGTTCATGAAGCCAGATAATGACGCCATCTGCTGTACACAACACCAATGACACCAGTGTGAGAGAAAATGCTTATACCTGCATCTGTACGTGTGTGTGTCCATCTCACCAGGTCAGGGTCCGTGTATCCGGCCATGGCATCCAAGCTTTGATTGGTCATTGGGTAAAGCTGTGGGAGGGGCTGCTGGAAAGTGGGAGGGGCGTAGTATGGGTTGCAGGAGTCCATTGCGCGGGGCCTGTAGCCATTCTTTGGAGCGTAAGATGTGACTGCCATCACATTGGCCTTGATCCGTGCCTGATCAATTTATTATTCAACAAAACAATCAATCTTTGATCATGTGACTGGCACTTCCATCATGTATAGAAAAATATTTAGATCAGGTTAGATTTTGGCAGGGGTAGGCCATCATTGTAAATAAGAATTTGTTCTTAACTGACTTGCCTAGTTAAATAAAAGGTTAAATAAATAAAACGTCTCAACTCACCTTGATGGGTTTTCCCTGGAACGTCCTCACCTCCTCTCTCAGGTACTGAAATGCCTGGAGCGCGCACACACACACACACACACACACACACACACACACACACACACACACACACACACACACACACACACACACACACACACACACACACACACACACACACACACACACACACACACACACACACACACACACACACACACACACACACACACACACACACACACACACACACACACACACACGTGAATTAAATTTGCAGCTGAATGAAATGTGCATGAATGTCTAGAGAATCAATCCTTCTCCCAGCTGTTGTTAACCTCCGTAACCCCAGTCTCTGTCTCTCCCAGCTGTACCTGTTGAGCGTCAGCCTCAGTTTTAAAGGTGATGAACCAGTTGTCGTTCTGGGCAAACTCACAGCTCTGGATCCTGGGGAGGCTCTCACACGCAAACAGAGCCTTTACGTCCTGGTGGTGTAACAAAATAAACACGCACAACATCAGCACTGAAACACACAAATAATCCATGGGCCAGCAGGACAAATTTAACATATATTGAACTAAAATATAAATGCAATATGCAACAATTTCAAAGATTTTACTGCGCTACAGTTCATATAAGGAATTCAGTCAATTCAGTCAATTGAAATAAATTCATTAGAACCTAATCTATGGATTTCACATGACTGGGAATACAGATATGCATCTGTTGGTCATAGATACCCTACAGAAATAGGCTTCACAATGGGCCTCAGGATCAACTTTAAAATGCAATTCTGTTCATTGCCCGTAGCTTATGCCTGCCCATACCATAACCCCACAACTACCATGGGGCACTCTGTTCACAACGTCAGCAAACCACGCGCCCACACAACGCCACACACTTGGTCTGCGGTTGTGAGGCCGGTTGGACATACTACCAAATTATCTAAAATGACATTGGAGGTGGCTTATGGTAGAGAAATTAACATTAAATTATCTGGCAACAGCTCTGGTGGACATTCCTGCAGTCAACATGCCAATTGCACGCTCCCTCAAAACTTGTTTTATGTGACAAAACTGCACATTGTAGAGTGGACTTTTATTGTCCCCAGCACAAGGTGCACCTTTGTAACACTCATGCTGTTTAATCAGATTCTTGATTTGCCACACCTGCCAGGTGGATGGATTATCTTAGCAAAGGATAAATGCTCACTAAAAGGGATTTAAACAAACGTGTGCACAACATTTGAGAGAAATAAGCTTTTTGTGAGAATGGAACATTTCTGTGATCTTTTATTTCAGCTCATGAAACATGGGACCAACACTTTACATGTTGTCTTTATATTTTTGTTCACTGTATTTGTCGACTTTGGGGTGGCAAAGTCTAATGATGATTTTCATTAAGGTCCATGTCTGTGGGTTATATTTAGTTTTGATAGAAAAGTATCGGAGAAAGATAAATGTGGTTATACAGTGCATTCAGGAAAGTATTCAGACCTTATTCTAAAATGGATCAAATGTTTTTTTTCACCTCATCAATCTATACACAATGTCCAATAATGACAAGCGAAAACAGAATTTTCGAAATGTTGGCAAATGTATTGAAAAAAATTATACAAAAATACCTCATTTACATAAGTATTCAGACTCTTTGTTATTACACTCAAAATTGAGCTCAGGTGCATCCTTTTTCCATTGATCATCCTTAAGGTGTTTCTACAACTTGATTGGAGTCCACCTGTGGTAAATTAAATTGATTGGACATGATTTGTAAAGGCACACACCTGTCTATGTAAGGACCCACAGTTGACAGTGCATGTCAGCACAAAAACCAAGCCACGAGGTTGAAGGAATTGTCCATAGAGCTCAGAGAGGATTGTGTCGATGTCACGAATATTACCGAAGGTGACTCCCCTTCTTGTTCGGGTGGCGCTCGGTGGTCGTCGTCGCCGGTCTACTAGCTATCGCCGATCCGTTGTTCTGTGTTCGTCTGTTTTGTTAGTTGAGTGTATTTTGTTTGTCATTTTGGGTTTCACGCTGTCCGTTTATATTTCTGTTCATTTGTGTTTTCACTTTGTACATGTTATGTTTCCGGGACATTAAAGCGTGTTGTTTTTCCCACATCTTTTGCTCTCTGCGCCTGACTCCACACCTCTTCACTCATTACTGTGACAGTCGAGGCACAGATCTGGGGAAGGGTACCAAAAAATGTCTGCAGCATTAAAGGTCCCCAAGACCATGGTGGCCTCCATCATTCTTAAATGGAAGACGTTTGGAATCACCAAGACTAGAGCAGGCCGCACGTCCAAACTGAGCAATTGGGGGAGAAGGGCCTTGGCACCTCAGGGAGGTGACCAAGAACCCAATAGTAACTCTGACAGAGCTCCAGAGTTCCTCAGTGGAGATGGGTGAAACTTCCAGAAGGACAACTGTCTCTGCAGCACTCCACCAATCAGGCTTTTATTATGTATAATGGCACCGGAGGGGACTGCTGCCGTTTTATGGGCTCTGAACCAACCATGCTCTTTTGTTGTTTTATTTGCATTGTTTTTAACTTATTTTGGACATAATGTTGCTGCTACCATCTCTTATGACCGAAAAAAACATACAGCTGGCGGGTTACACACTGTATCGGCAGGATAGAACAGCAGCCTCTCTTAAGACAAGGCGTGACAGTCTATGTATATTTGTAAACAACAGCTGGCGCACGATATCTAAGAAAGTCTTGAGGTTTTGCTCGCCTGAGGTAGAGTATCTCATGAAAAGCTGTAGACCACACGATCTACCAAAATAGTTTTCATCTATATTCTTCTTAGCTGTCTATTTACCACCACAAACTGATGCTTGCATTCAGACTGCACTGCAATAGTTGCATACGGCCATAAGCAAACAGAAAAACTCTCATCCAGAGGTGGCAGGGGACTTTAATGCAGGGAAACTTAAATCCGTTTTACCTCATTTCTACCAGCATGTTAAATGTGCAACCAGAGGGGGGAAAAAAAGAAAAAACTCTCGACCACCTTTACTTCACACACAGAGATGCGTACAAAGCTCTCCCTCGCACTCCATTTGGCAAATCTGACTATAATTATATCCCCCTGATTCCTGCTTACAAGCAATAACTAAAGCAGGAAGCGCCAGTGACTCGGTCAATAAAAAAGTGGTCAGATGAAGCAGATGCTAAACTACAGGACTGCCTGCTAGCACAGGCTGGAATATATTCTGGGATTCTTCCGATGGCATTGAGTACACCACAACAGTCACTGGATTGATATTTTTTTTATTTTACCTTTATTTAACTAGGCAAGTCAGTTAAGAACAAATTCTTATTTTCAATGACGGCCTAGGAACAGTGGGTTAAATGCCTTGTTCAGGGGCAGAACAACAGATTCTTACCTTGTCAGCTCGGGGATTCAATCTTGCAACCTTCCGGTTACTAGTCCAACGCTCTAATCACTAAGTGTGTAGATGACGTCAGCCCCACTGTGACTGTGCGTACATACCCCAACAAAAAGCCATGGATTACAGGCAACATCAGCACTGACACAAATGATCAAGGAACCTACCAGGTATAACCTCAACTCCGTAACCAAATCCGTAACCAGATATCATCCTGACCAACTTGCCCTCT
Organism: Oncorhynchus gorbuscha; assembly: GCF_021184085.1. Lineage (NCBI taxonomy): Eukaryota > Metazoa > Chordata > Actinopteri > Salmoniformes > Salmonidae > Oncorhynchus > Oncorhynchus gorbuscha. The sequence continues at coordinate 67,369,760 of NC_060184.1, forward strand.
AAATACACCTCTGCTGTCTTCAACCAAGATCTCAGCGATCATTGCCTCATTGCCTGTGTGCCTAATGGGTCCGCGGTCAAACGACCATCCCTCATCACTGTCAAACGCTCCCTAAAACACTTCAGTGAGCAGGCCTTTCTAATCGACCTGGCCCGGGTATCCTGGAAGGATATTGACCTCATCCCGTCAGTAGAGGATGCCTGGTTGCCCTTGAAAAGTGCTTTCCTCACCATCTTAAATAAGCATGCCCCATTCAAAAAATCTAGAACTAAGAACAGATATAGCCCTTGATTCACTCCAGACTTGACTGCCCTAGACCAGCACAAAAACATCATGTGGCGTTCTGCATTAGCATCGAATAGCCCTCGTGATTTGCAACTTTTCAGGGAAGTCAGGAACCAATATACTCATTCAGTTAGGAAAGGCTCATTTGCATACTGTAGCATTAATTCCAATAATTTTTGGGACACTGTAAAGTCCATGGAGAATAAGAGCACCTCCTCCCAGCTGCCCAGAAACACTGTTACCACCGTTAAATATACGATAATCGATCATTTCAATAAGAATTTTTCTACGTCTGGCCATGCTTTTTACTTTGCTACCCCTACCCCGGCCAACATCTCAGCACCCCCTGCAGCAACATGCCCAAGGCCCCCCCTTTCCTTCACCCAAATCCAGACAGCTGATGTTCTGAAAGAGCTGCAAAATCTGGTTCCCTACAAATCAGCTGGGTTAGACAAGCTGGATCCTCTGTTTCTAAAATGATCAGCTGAAATTGTTGCAACCCCTATTACTAGCCTATTCAAACTCTCTTTCGTATCGTCTGAGATCCCCAAAGATTGGAAAGCTGCTGCGGTCATCCCCCTCTTCAAAGGGGGAGACACTCTAGACCCAAACTGTTATAGACCTATATCCATCCTGCCCTGCCTTTCTAAAATCTTTGAAAGCCAAGTTAACAAACAGATCACTGACCATTTCGAATCCCACCATACCTTCTCCACTATGCAATCCTGGATTACGAGCTGGTCATGGGTGCACCTCAGCCATGCTCAAGGTCCTAAACGATATCATAACCGCCATCGATAAAGGACAGTACTGTGCAGCCATCTTTATCGACCTGGCCAAGGCTTTCGACCGCATTCTTATCGGGAGACTCAATAGCCTTGGCTTCTCAAATGACTGCCTTGCCTGTTTCACCAACTAATATATAAATATATAAAAAATATATGCCATTTAGCAGATGCTTTTATCCAAAGCGACTTACAGTCATGTGTGCATACATTCTACGTATGGGTGGTCCCGGGGATCGAACCCACTACCCTGGCATTACAAGCGCCATGCTCTACCAACTGAGCTACAGAAGGACCCCGAACTACTTCTCAGATAGAGTTCAGTGTGTCAAATCGGAGGGCCTGTTGTCCGGACCTCTAGCAGTCTCTATGGGGGTGCCACAGGGTTGCAAGTGCATGCTCTTTAACTGATTGCTGCCCGCACCCTCCCGCCCGACTAGCATCAAAACTCTGGAGGGTTCTGACTTAGAATATGTGGGCATTTACAAATACCTAGGTGTCTGGTTAGACTGTAAACTCTCCTTCCAGAATCACATTAAGCATCTCCAATCCAAAATTAAATCTAGAATCGGCTTCCTATTTCGCAACAAAGCCTCCTTCACTAATGCTGCCAAACATACCCTCGTAAAACTGCCTATCCTACCAATCCTTGACTTCGGCGATGTCATTTACAAAATAGCCTTCAACACTCTACTCAGCAAACTGGATGTAGTCTATCACAGTGCCATCCGTTTTGTCACCAAAGCCCCATAAACTACCCACCACCGCGACCTGTATGCTCTTGTTGGCTGGCCCTCGCTACATATTCGTCTCCAAACCCACCAGCTCCAGGTCATCTATAAGTCTATGCTAGGTAAAGCCCCGCCTTATCTCAGCTCACTGATCACCATAGCAACACCCACCCATAGCACATGCTCCAGCAGGTATATTTCGAATATTTAGAAACTCTGATTTGATGGAAGAACTCTTCAGGGTGAATGCCAACCGTCACGTTTGGAGGAAACCTGGCATCATCACTACTGTGAAGCATGGTGGCAGCATCATGCTGTGAGGATGTTTTTCAGCGGGAGACTAGTCAGGATCGAGGGAAAGGTGAACGGAGCAAAGTACACAGAAATTCTTGATGAAAACCTGCTCCAGAGCGCCCAGGACCTCAGACTGGGGCGAAGGTTCACCTTCCAATAGGACCACGACCCTAAGCACACAGCAAAGACAACGCATGAGTGGCTTGGGGACAAGTCTCTGAATGTCCTTGAGTGGCCCAGCCAGAGCCCGGACTTGAACCCGATCGAACATCTCTGGAGAGACCTGAAAATAGCTGTGCAGCGATGCTCCCCATCCAACGTGACAGAGCTTGAGAGGATCTGCAGAACAGAATGGTAGAAACTCACCAAGTACAGGTGTGCTATGCTTGTAGCATCATTCCCAGGAAGACTTAAGGTTGTAATCGCTGCCAAAGGTGCTTCAACAAAATACTGAGTAAAGGGTCTGAATACTTATGTAAATGTGATATTCACGTTTTTTAATTAAAAAATAAATACATTTGCAAACATTTGTAATTGTTGGCAGATTGTAGATAGAGGGGTCAAAAAACAATTTAATAATACATTTTAGAATAAGGCTGAAACATAAAAAAATGTGGAAAAAGTGAAGGTGTCTGAATACTTTCTGAAAGCACTGTATGGAAACTGTAAAGGGGTGAATTAAAGAAGAGCACTCTTGGAATATAGCCAATCATAAATCAATCTGGTTTATTACAAGGGAGACAGGGACACACCTACAGCACAGAAGCAGAGAACATGTCTAACTGGCCTTCTCTAAGCAGGGCCTTAAATCCCAACCTCACAGCACCAATGTCCCATAAACATCAGCCTGGGAGGCTTGTACGGAGTCACAACAAAATACTTTGCCAGCTGCTGCAGAGTCACACGGTGTTCATAAGGTCATCAATACAATAACATATCAGTGTCCTCAGTCCTTGTACATCCAGTCTGGTTTCAGTTACTACAAACATATATGAGTTTAATACATAACACACAGCATCGAGTCTCGTAACCATCAACCCTTGACACAAACAGAACACTTGAAATCATGTGAATTACATAAAGGTCGGGAAGACATAAATATGCTAAGCATTGTGTTAATTACTCTTAACTGAATATGAACTTTATTAAATATTCCTCATTACATATGTTATGCAGTTAGCTGGGCCAACAGGATTGAGGACATGATCATTTTGTATTGTCAGGGAACTAACTTCTCAAACTAACGCAATTTGATATGTTATACATTTCCTGATACAACACATATTATGGTATCTCTATGGGCTCACCTTGGGGCGTCAAAGGTCATACATGTACACTATGCATTTTGGGGTATATCGAGTTGAATGGACAGTATTGGGATGAGCTTTACCATCACATGTTACCCGAGATGATAACTACACCAAATTTCAAACAAAACAAGGAGACCTATTGGGGAAGTTTTTAGCTACAGTATATAGAGTCATCATTGATTTAGTCTATAATCAGTCCCAGCAACCTATTTTCAAGATGGCCGACAGGAACAGCATTCATTTTGCATGGCCATAACTGAATAAATAATTGGTGTAATAAGACCAAATATGTCTTAAAATTTGTGTCACAACGAGGACAACCAACAATGATGGCCCAAGTATGTCAGTTATATGTATTCACCAAAATATTATCAGAAGAGTGGCATGCCAAATATATGCCAAAAAAAGCTGTCCAAACTGCTGTTTTGTTGCCGTTTCCCAAAAATATTACATTAAAACACTTTGTTCTGGAAGCATTCACTGCTTTTTTATTAATCAACATTATATGCAATGTGATTTTATTAATTATGTTAACATCAAGGAATGTAATCTGAAACCTTCGCCAATCTGAAACCTTCCCATGCACGCTATTTGAAATCCCATAGGAATGCATTATGTCCAGCACAGAGGTACAGTTAATCATTTTTGCAAAATGCCTTCATAATGAGTACACCAAGTACACATAAAGCAAAATAAAATCTAAACAATGATGCCAAGATATTGTTGATGGCTGCAAACCAGCTCCGTTGGTTTAAATTGGATTGGTCTGACATTGTCACAACTCTTTCAATAATAGGTGGAATATGCCTAATGACAATAAAAAATAGATTACAGTTATGCAAATAACACAACCAATTTAGCCAGGTTTGCAAGATATATAATCTTTGTAAAACATTAGCAAAACTGTTCCAAATTGTACCAAAAACACTACTCATATCAATGGTTTTGGTCTGTATTTGCATCACTGATATCTATATTTTATTGTCAAACAATTAAAAATGTATCTATAATATTTCTAAAGGGATCTTTCGCTGATTTTAGTGACTATATTGATATACAATATTATGCCATATTGTTTAAATATAAAATATGTCTTGAATCCTGTCATATACCCTGCATTCCAATATGACATGTTAACAAGCCACCTGATGATGAGGGCATCAACTTACATAGCTGGTATTATTAAAGCCTTAGCTTTACAGCCTTCATAGATGGTGAGTAGTTACACTTTTTTTGTGGAAAAATAGTATAATGTAGTATAGGGTCTTCTGAAATATGTATTGGTTAGTGGCTGCTAAGGGTTATCGAGGGCATCAGCAATGGTCCAATTGCTGGATTTTGTCTAATCACGATGACATGATTTCTATAACGTGTCAACTAGCCACTGAACTAATGTATACAAAATGATTAGGTTTCATTAAATAACTTGTACTGTTGAAGGTTAGAGAGATTCATTTTAAGATTATGATGGTCAGGGAGAGAAGAGCTATTTTTAGACATAAACACAAATTTCTAGCTCCCAACAGAGTCCAGAACATAAATAGATATGTATATGATGGGATGCATAGACATTATGGACAGAACTATATGGATAGAATATGTAGTATATCTGTAGAATATTTAGGATAGAATAGTACGTGTCCAGCAATAGTTAAGGATAGGCCTTGACTAGAATACAGTATATGCATATCAAGTAGGGAAATTGTATGTAAACATTGAAGAGCATCGTTAAGAGCTAGACATTTCCGATTATTCTATGCAAAACAATTGCACACATTTAGCTCTATCATCAGAGTTATATAGCAAGTACCTGTATGCTTTTCATGTTCAGTAAAACATCAATTGATCATGTCATTTCAGGTTAGCATCATTGTATCTGTCAATATTGGCCACCATTAATTAGATTCTTTTTTTACAAATAAAGTGAGCTTTACCTGACAAGTATGAGTGGTTTAGGTTATTCCCCATCCTTTGTGGGCTCTGTCAAGCACTAGTAGGGCGCATTTGCCACTGTACTGACATTGACAACATGAGCTGATAAGGTTTACTTTGCAAGCTACAGGTAGAAACATTGTACAGTTGGCTAAACATAGTGGTAAGTAGACCTAATGTACTTTTTTCTCCAACCAATATAGGCCTACCTAGCAAAGTTAGCTAACATGATACCCTTTTCAACATTATTTTCAAGTGTGTTTAATCACGATTGCTGCTGATAGACATGATAGGTTACAGTGATTGATGGGCCACGTCAAATTGGCTACCTTGCTAATAACAAATTACGTCAATATGGCTAGTTAACAAGCTAACTTTCAGGGGATGAACTATAATAAACAAAAATATAAACGCAACAATTTCAAAGATTTTACTGAGTTACAATTGACAATTGATATAAATTCATTAGGCCCTGATATCTGGATTTCACATGACTGGGCAGGGGGGCAGAGATGAGTGGGCCTGGCACCCACTGGGGTGGTTACATGTGGTCTGCGGTATTTAGTCCTGTTGGACGTACTGCCAAATTCTCTAAAACGATGTCGGAGGCAGCTTATGGTAGTAAAATGAACATTGAATTCTCTGGCAACAACTCTGGTGGACATTCCTGCAGTCGAGACATCTGTGGCATTGTGTTGTGTGACTAAACTACACATTTTACAGTGGCCTTTTTTTGTTCCCAGCGCAAGGTGCACCTGTGTAATGATCATGCTGTTTAATCAGCTTCTTGATATGCCACACCTGTCAGGTTGATGGATTATCTTGACAATGGAGAAATGCTCACTAACAGGGATGTAAACAAATTTGTGCAAAAAATGAAAGAGAAATAAGCTTTTTATGGAACATTTTGTGGATCTTTTATTTCAGTTCATGAAACATGAGACCAACACTTTACATGTTGTGTTTATATTTTGGTTCAGTATAAATGGCTATATCCAAATATTGTTTGATTTGCTTGCCATCTATAGGGTTGATGACAGAAATCCGACAGACAATTTTACCAGGACAAGGACTGATGTCAAGATCTTTCCAAAAGCCTAATCTCTGATGACGCAAGATTGACATGTTTGCTTAGCTAGCTACATGCCAAAGGGATACAGTACCCTCATGTATCTGAAATGACATGATCTATTGATTTTGGCTGATCATGAAAAGCATGCAGTTACATGCTGTACAACTCTGATGATAGAGCTAGATGTGGAATAACCCGAAATGTGTCGTTCTGACTATGCTCTTCAAGAAGTGATTATATTAAAACCAAATAGTTTATTTAACAATTCCTTGAAAACAGCACGCAGTTGTCTATGGTTTTAGCAGGGCTGGGGGTCTCCTTGCAAATCGAACACTCTGCAGAGTATTGTGACATTTTATTGATAAAAACCTAGACAGTCATTTTGAATGAGCATGTGACCATTGTCACGTCTCAAGATTCCTTTATCAGTCTGCAAACATTCTATTGCATAGACTCCCTTACAACAAGATGTATAATTGTGTGAAAAACATAGAAAGCATTTTTTTTGGAGAGGCTATCATATAATCAATTTGATCAGGAGCTTGTGGGGAACAATTTAATTCCATCAAACTGCCACCACAAAGTGGACCTTTTTTCAGCTGGCCCATGGACTAAGGCAGGTTTCTAACAGGCGGTTCTTACCTCTGGGGGTGTGGTCTCCGGGACCTCTCGGAGGATGACGATACAGCGTCCCCGATTGGGCCGTACCTTTTGCCCACATTCTGCCACCTCCACCAGCGGCAAGGCTACGAGCCAATCAGGAGACAGGACACGGTCAGAGCCTTCCCTCCAGTAAACATCTTACCCAGTCATGTAATACAATACAACAATAACCCACATATGTCCATACATGCATATATACACACACATTTTTTTTTACTCACACTTGAGGACGTCAGAGATGAGTTCCAAGTCCGTGCTGAGCTTCTTGATGTGGTCGAGGTTGGCTAGCGTTGTTATGGGAACAAACTGGTCGCTGTCCATCTGGGAGATGAGGTAGAGGTCGTTGGCAAGGTTCTCCCTGAGGGGACATCAGCCAATCAAAAAAACTCACTGCCTACTAAATGTACACAATGTAAATGGGACCGTATTTTCATGTTGCACATCTTTTAGTTGTCTTTGTTAATTGTTTTCAATATTTGTATATGACTTTCTACAATTTATAGTTGGTTTTTAAGTCATTGAAATTTTGAGCTACTAACTTTAAAAAATATTGTTAAATGTACATTGTTTAATTTACTGATGGTCCTGAACTAGCCCCATAGGGATATCGAATGCCAAACCAAATTCGACCACTCTTACGGTACTCTTCATTCCGTGACATACCATTTTCTCTTATCATCTCGCAAATCTCAGTTGGACGAGACTGACTTTATGACCAAACTGATCCTATTTACACTTTGTATTCTATAATAAATGTTTCTGACTCATATTGATAGACCATTTTCAAAATGAGAAGTTGATTTTTAGGGGCAGTTGCTCTTTTAGTTGCCATCAGCCGCCTGTGACACATACTTACCGTGACAGACAGGACTCCAGTGAGGTCTTCAGTTGACCGATGAGCTCCTCTGAAAACATCAATAACATATAATATTTGTATCAGATGTCATCTGATAAACAGTCCTGTTTGCTCTAAGCTCCATCAGCCAGTAACGTTAGTACCTGATATACAGCTGTCCTGGACCAGGCCATTGGTTGACAGGTTTTCCATAGTGACCGTTGTGAATTCTACGACGCTCGGTTCCAGCTGAGCCTCGCCCACTTCCTCCAGGTCATATCCCTGGTCATAGCCTGAGGACCAATCAGGTAGCGGCATTTACATGACTGACCGAAATAAAAGCCAAAGAAAAGGCCTGCACACCCAGTAGCTCTTTCCACCTCTGGACTAATGGCTAGGCACTGTTCCATACTCTGTCTACTTCCACATGCTTACCTTCCTGGTTAACGGCTAGCCATGGTAGACGGGAGTCAGTGTAGATGGGGCCTGAGTGGTCCAGACTAAGCATGTGATTGGCCCATACCTGAGCGTTGGGGTTGAGCTCAGAGACCAGGGTGGATTTCTGCAAGAGAACACACACACACACACACACACACACACACACACACACACACACACACACACACACACACACACACACACACACACACACACACACACACACACACACACACACACACACACACACACACACACACACACACACACACCCTCAGTGTCTTTAAACGTCAGCGAATTGACATATACAGTCGTGGCCAAAAAAAAATTGGCACCCTTGCACTTTTTCAAATAATGCACCATTTCTTCCAGAAAACTGTTGAAATTAAAACATATTTTGGTCTCCACATATGTATGTCTTCGGTGTGCAGTTGAACAAAATTCTAATTCCACAAAGAAATCCTACAATGACCGGGACAATATTATTGGCACCTTCTAGAAGTGGTTAGAAATAATTAGATTTCAAGCAAGTGATTCTCATATATATTGGAATTGAACTCAGCTGTGGTGAGTTGAAGGTTCCTGCAGTATAAACATCATGTATTCAGCCAGATTGAATAGAGAAAAGGACTCATTTTCCTGTTGGGCCACTGTGTGTACCGCAATGAGCATGGAGAAAAGACAGAAAACCGGAGTATTATCTGAGGTCAGACACAACATTGTAGCCAAGCATGGACAATCTCTAGGCTACAAGTCCATCTCCAAAGACCTTGATGTTCCTGTTTCCACCGTATGTAATGTTATCAAGACGTTTAAGGCCCCTGCCACTGTAGCCAACCACACTGGACGTGGCCACAAGAGAGAACTTGATGGAAGATTGCAGTGAAGGATTGTTTGAATGGTGGAGAAAGCACCTCAATTAACTGCCACACAGATTCAAGCTGAACTTCAGACACAAAGTACAACAGTTTCAACTTGCACCATCCGTCGCCAACTCAATGAAAGGGGGTTATATGGTAGGAGACCCAGGAGGACCCCACTTCTGAGAGACAGACATAAGAAAGCGCCAGACTGCAATTTGATAAAACACATCTGAGCAAGCCCAAATCCTTCTAGGAGAATGTCCTGTGGACAGATGAGACCAAATGAGAGGTTTTTGGTAAAGCACACCGTTTCTATGTTTACGGAAAACAAAATGATGCTTTCAAAGAAAAGAACACCTTCACTACAGTCAAACATGGTGGTTCAGTGATGTTTTGGGGTTGCTTTGCTGCCTCTGGCGTTGGGTGCCTTGAACGTGTGCATGGCATCATGAAATTAGCTGAATACCAAGGTATTTTGGAATGCAATATTAAACCCAGTGTCAAAAAGCTGAGTCACGATCGAAGTTCATGGGTCTTCCAACAGGACAATGACCCCAAACACACTTCAAAAGGCCTGCACACCCAGTAGCTCTTTCCACCTCTGGACTAATGGCTAGGCGCTGTTCCATACTCTGTCTACTTCCAGATGCTTACCTTCCTGGTTAACAGCCAGCCATGCTAGACGTGTGCATGGTTCAATGGTTCAAGACAAAATGCTGGACTGTTCTGAAGTGGCCAACAATGAGTCCAGATCTAAATCCCATTGAAAACTTGTGGAGAGATCTGAAAACAGCAGTTAGGAGAAGGCACCCTTCTAATCTGGGAGAACTGGAGCAGTTTGTACAAGAGTGGGCCAAACTGCTAGTAAAGAGGTGCAGGAAGTTGATTTCTGGCTATAGGAAGCACATGATTGCAGTTATTTTGACCAAAGGCTGTACTATCAAATATTAAGTAGGGTGTCAATTTTGTCAATGCCATTTCTGTTTATTTTCTGATTTTAATGGATATATTAAGTTCTGAATCAAAAACAAAGGTTCTGTAACATTAACAGTGAAATAAAGAAGTGTGGAGATGTCAATTTTAACATATTTTTAGGGACAATTGTGAGTTACTTAAGTGCAAGGGTGCCAATATTTTTGGCCACCACTGTCAGTGCATTTGGAAAGTATTCAGACCCCTTGACGTTTTCCTCACAGCCTTATTCTTAAATATATTACATTAAAATCTACACAATGATAAAGCAAATTTTTTAAATAATGTTTTAGACAATTGTGCAAATTCTTTGAAAATAAAAAACAGAAAAACCTTATTTACATAAGTATTCAGACCCTTTGCAATGAAGTTCAGCTTAGGTGAATCCTGTTTCCATTGATCACCCTTGATGTCTCTACAAATTGATTGGAGTCCATCTGTGGTAAATTCAATTGGTGGAGCTCTGACACTGAATTGTGTCCAGGCAATGATCTAGTGGCCTCCATCATTCTTCAATGGAAGTAGTTTGGAACCTCCAAGACTCTCCCTAGAGCTGGCCACCCGGCCAAAATGAGCAATCGTGGGAGAAGGTCCTTGGTCAGGGAGGTGACCAAGAACCAGATGATCACTCTGACAGAGCTCCTCTGTGGAGATGAGAGAAACTTCCAGAAGGACAACCATCTATGCAGCACTCTACCAAGCAGGCCTTTATGGTAGAGTAGCCAGACGGAAGCCACTCCTCAGTAAAAGGCACATGACAGCATTTTTGGAGTTTTGCCAAAAGGCACCTAAAGGACTATCAGACCATGAGAAACAAGACTCTCTGGTCTGATGAAACCAAGATTGAACTCTTTGGCCTGATTGCCAAGCATCACGTTTGAAGGAAACCTGGCACCATCATGGTGGTGAAGCATGGTGGTGGCAGCATCATGCTGTAAGGATTTTTTCAGAGGCAGGGACTGGGAAACTAGTCAGGATCAAAGGAAAGAAAAACAGAGCAAAGTACAGAGAGATCCTTGATGAATCCCTGCTCCAGAGCACTCAGACTGGGCTGAAGGTTCACCTTCCAACAAGACAATGATCCCTAAGCACACAGCCAAGACAATGCAACAGTGGCTTTGGGACAAGTCTGTGAATGTCCTTGAGTTGTCCAGCCAGAGCCCGGACATCTCTGGAGAGACCTGAAAATAGCTGTGCAGCGACACTCCACATCCAACCAGACAGAGCTTGAGAGGATCTGCAGAGAAGAATGGGAGAAATGCCCCAAATACAGGTGTGCCAAGCTTGTTAACGTCATACCCAAGAAGACTCGAGGCTGTAATCACTGGCAAAGGTGTTTCAACAATGTACTGAGTAAAGGGTCTGAATACTTAAGTAAATGTGATATTTCAGTTTTTTTTATACATTTATATATTTTTATACATTTCAAAAAACCTGTTTCTGCTTTGTCATTATGGGGTGTTGTGTGTAGATTGATGAGGGGAAAATATTTTTTAAATCAATTTTAGAATGAGGCTGTAAAGTAACAAAATGTGGAAAAGGTGATGGGGTCTGAATACTTTCTGAATGCACTGTATGTGTATTTTCTCACCCCTACAGCTCACACACACACCGCTGAAGTACTCACAGGCTGGTACTGATGGTGCCATTCCCAGAGACAAGAGTCCTGAGGCAGAAGAGTGCTGTAGGTGGGGTAGACTCCCAGCAGGGCCATGGAGCTAGAGGGCTGCTCCTCCTCGCAACCCTCCTCACCCTCACCCTGGCTGGGGACCATACCCTGGGCCAGCCCCTGGGCCCATCCTCCACATACCTCTTCCTCTACCAGCCCTGGCCCTAAATGCGTCCAGGGAGAGGGATAGAGGCCAGAGAGGGTGGGGTCCCCTTCCTCTCCCAGCAGTTCTGACACCATGTCTATCATGCCCCCTTCCTCGACCTGTCCTCTCACCCCCATGGTGTCCATGTCCGTGGTGACAGCCAGTGACCCCTGACCCAGGAACTGTATCTGGTAAGAGGGGGTCGAGGCGTAAACGTCAATCTGATCAGGCTCCATCCCCAGCACTCCCACCAACAAATAGGAATCTGCCGTTGTTGCATCGTCTACAGGGTAGTCCACATCTGAGCAGTTATCGCCGTGGGAAACAAACTTCAGGGGTTCATCAAATGGGCTGAATTCAAATGTCACAGGTGGGAAAACAGGGGTGACAAACACATTGTCATTTGTTGCTATATTACTACACTCAGTGTCCTCAGGGAGTGTCGCTCTGTCCTCCGCGTGTGTGCTGTCCTCCGCGTGTGTTCCGTCCTCCGCGTGTGTTCCGTCCTCCGCGTGTGTTCCGTCCTCCGCGTGTGTTCTGTCCTCCACGTGTGTTCCGTTCTCCGCGTGTGTTCCGTCCTCCGCGTGTGTTCTGTCCTCCACGTGTGTTCCGTCCTCCGCGTGTGTTCCGTCCTCCGCGTGTGTTCCGTCCTCCGCGTGTGTTCCGTCCTCCGCGTGTGTTCCGTCCTCCGCGTGTGTTCCGTCCTTCGCGTGTGTTCCGTCCTCCGCGTGTGTTCCGTCCTCCGCGTGTGTTCCGTCCTCCGCGTGTGTTCCGTTCTCCGCGTGTGTTCCGTCCTCCGCGTGTGTTCCGTCCTCCGCGTGTGTTCCGTCCTCCGCGTGTGTTCCGTCCTTCGCGTGTGTTCCGTCCTCCGCGTGTGTTCCGTCCTCCGCGTGTGTTCCGTCCTCCGCGTGTGTTCCGTCCTCCGCGTGTGATCCGTCCTCCGCGTGTGTTCCGTCCTCTGCGTGTGTTCTGTCCTCCGCGTGCGTTCCGTCCTCCGTGTGTGTTCCGTCCTCCGCGTGTGTTCCGTCCTCCGCGTGTGTTCCGTCCTCCGCGTGTGTTCTGTCCTCCGTGTGTGTTCTGTCCTCCGCGTGTGTTCTGTCCTCCGCGTGTGTTCCGTCCTCCGTGTGTGTTCCGTCCTCAGCGTGTGTTCCGTCCTCCGCGTGTGTTCCGTCCTCCGCGTGTGTTCCGTCCTCCGCGTGTGTTCCGTCCTCCGCGTGTGTTCCGTCCTTCGCGTGTGTTCCGTCCTCCGCGTGTGTTCCGTCCTCCGCGTGTGTTCTGTCCTCCACGTGTGTTCCGTTCTCCGCGTGTGTTCCGTCCTCCGCGTGTGTTCCGTCCTCCGCGTGTGTTCCGTCCTCCGCGTGTGTTCCGTCCTTCGCGTGTGTTCCGTCCTCCGCGTGTGTTCCGTCCTCCGCGTGTGTTCCGTCCTCCGCGTGTGTTCCGTCCTCCGCGTGTGATCCGTCCTCCGCGTGTGTTCCGTCCTCTGCGTGTGTTCTGTCCTCCGTGTGCGTTCCGTCCTCCGTGTGTGTTCCGTCCTCCGCGTGTGTTCCGTCCTCCGCGTGTGTTCCGTCCTCCGCGTGTGTTCTGTCCTCCGTGTGTGTTCTGTCCTCTGCGTGTGTTCTGTCCTCCGCGTGTGTTCCGTCCTCCGTGTGTGTTCCGTCCTCAGCGTGTGTTCTGTCCTCCGCGTGTGTTCCGTCCTCCGTGTGTGTTCCGTCCTCAGCGTGTGTTCTGTCCTCCGCGTGTGTTCTGTCCTCCGTGTGTGTTCTGTCCTCCGCGTGTGTTCCGTCTTCTGTGTTCTTCTCAGACAGGTTTCTGCAGCCAGTGGGTTCAGTTCCTCCCTCTGAACTCAACCTCCCATCTCTCCATTCTGAACCTATTGAAAGGAAATGGGACAAGGAGGATGGAGGACCTTTGCAGGGCTGTAAGTGAGTGTCCCCACTAGGCAGGTCCTGAGGGACAGGAGTAGAGCCTCCTCTTTCCTCAGAGAGATGGCCGCTCTCGCTGTCCTCACAACCCTGAGAAATATGGCTGCTCTCTATGTCCTCACAACCCTGAGAAATATGGCTGCTCTCTATGTCCTCACAGCCCTGAGAAATATGGCTGCTCTCTATGTCCTCACAACCCTGAGAAATATGGCTGCTCTCTATGTCCTCACAACCCTGAGAAATATGGCTGCTCTCTATGTCCTCACAGCCCTGAGAAATATGGCTGCTCTCTATGTCCTCACAACCCTGAGAAATATGGCTGCTCTCTATGTCCTCACAACCCTGAGAAATATGGCTGCTCTCTATGTCCTCACAACCCTGAGAAATATGGCTGCTCTCTATGTCCTCACAGCCCTGAGAAATATGGCTGCTCTCTATGTCCTCACAACCCTGAGAAATATGGCTGCTCTCTATGTCCTCACAGCCCTGAGAAATATGGCTGCTCTCTATGTCCTCACAACCCTGAGAAATATGTCTGCTCTCTATGTCCTCACAGCCCTGAGAAATATGGCTGCTCTCTATGTCCTCACAACCCTGAGAAATATGGCTGCTCTCTATGTCCTCACAGCCCTGAGAAATATGGCTGCTCTCTATGTCCTCACAACCCTGAGAAATATGGCTGCTCTCTATGTCCTCCCAACCCTGAGAAGGATTGCTGCTCTCTCTGTCCTCTCTACAATTCTGAGGATAGCTGCTCTCTCTTGTGGGGTGACTGGTGATGGCAGCCATTTCCTGCCAGTGTTTCTGTTCCACACTGGTTTCCGGCTCCTTCTCTGTTGCTGCAGACCTTCCCACTATATCCTCAGCCTGGACTGGCCAATCAATGAGCTCTGAGTCATCAACAGGGCTTCTGTTATTTCCAGTAGGTTTTACATCATCCCTATCAGGTCTCCCAGCATACACATGTGTTGTGTTTTGATCAGGCTTGGCGTTGCTGTCAGAAGTAATATCATACTGATCAGGTTTTGTTCCAACTTCATGTTCCATATCCACTGGTCTAAGGTCAGATTTGAATGAGTGGACAGTAAAGTCCATGGGTAGAGACACTGCGTAGACTGGATAGACTGTGGATAGTGAAGAGAGTGTGGAGACTGGTGATACCTCTGTTAGTGTGGTTTCCACTGTGCTGCTGAGTATGGTCTCCTCCTCCTCATCCTCATCTGTCTCTCCTTTCAGCCCCTCACTGATCATCCTCACTGAGACAGCTTGGTATACCTCAATCCTCTCCATCTCCTCTACACATGTGGCCCCATCCACTGCCACAAGCAGGGGGCTGGAGTTGGGGCTAGAGGTAAGGCTGGGGCTGTGTGTGAGCTGCTCCTCTGTAAGGGTAGGGTTAGGAGGGCAGGGGTATGTGGTGGTGGGAATATTGTTTTGAGTATCATGGAGGTTCAAATCCCTCTTTGTGTTTTCTCCTTCCTGGCTGCTATCAACAGTCTTCACTGTGGACAAAAGACCTGTCTTAACACACACATTCTCGTCCTTCACACACACACTCTCCTCCTGACGTGATGTCAGCTCAAGTATGTCGGGATCTGTAATGTCTCCACTTAGTGGTGGGGTCCTGGTGTCTCCGGGGGTGATGGAGCTGTCCTGTTGTGAAGTCTGAGGGTCCTCATAGCTTCTCCAGAGAAGGTCCGGCAGAACAGGTGCCTCGGGGGGCTCACAGTGGGATTTGTCAAAGGCTGTAGGTTCCAATGTTTGTGATTGGTCGATGGCTGTAAATTCAACTGTTTTTGATTGGTCAGAAGCCATGGGTTCAGAAGCCTTGGGTTCCGTTATGTGCGATAGGTCAGCCTTTGCAGATTCCACTCTGTGTGATTGGTCATTGGCTTTAGGTTTTTCTGCGTGTGATTGGATAGAGGCTGTATGTTCCTCTAAATGTGATTGGAAAGCTGTAGGTTCGGCTATGTGTGACCGGATAGAAGCTGTATGTTCGGCTACGTGTGATTGAATAGAGGATGTAGTTTTGGCTATGTGTGATTGGATTGCTGTAGGTTCTGCTGTGTGTGATTGGATGAAGGCTGTTTGTTCCTCTGCGTTGGATTGGTCAGTGTCGAGGTCGTCAGCATCGATGGAACAGATGCTGTAGAAGCTCTGAGCTCTGGCCCTGAAACCCCGCCCCAGGGTTGCCCTGATGACACAGTCTTCCTCCTCCTCTTCCTCTGCTCCTACTCTAGTGGAATCCCCCCCAGCTCTGATATTATACAGCTGGTGGGTTGGGGATGTTCCGACCAGGGGGGTCCTCCAGCCCTCTGTCTCTTCCTGGCCGGGCTCCGGGGTCTGGTTGAACCAAGTAGACCTGAGCAGGGCATTCTCCGCTATCCTCTGTCTCACTGGGCTCTCCACAGTGTTCTCTATCCTCTGTCTGTCTGGGTTCTGAATGGTATTCTCTATCTGTTTCGCTAGGTTCTCCATTGTCTTCTCCATCTTCTGTTTGGGTGGGTTCTCCATGGTGCTCTGTATCCTTTGTCTAACGGAATTATCCATAGTGTTCTCTGCTATCTTCTGTTTTAATGGGCTCTTCACACTCCCCTCCAAATATGGAACATTCCCACAGCTGGCCCTGGCCTTGGCAGCGTGTGTGTGTGGCACGCCTGCCTCCGTCGAGTCCATGTGTGTGTGTGTGTCCGTGTTTGTCTGTGTGACCATGCTGGGGCCTGTGGAGGCGTTAATAATAGCCAGTTCCTCCTCGTGTGAGTGTTGCGGAGTGAGTAGCCCCCCACTCCGCATGCCACTGACACTGCTATGCCTCGCCTTGGGGCCTGTCGACACGTTGTCCGGGATGACATTGTTCTTCTTCTCCTGTTCCTGAAGTTTCCGTTTGGCCGGTCCGTCCGGTATACACGTGTGTTGAGCCATTTCGTCAGACACATGTTGAGCCAAAGCTTTAGTGTGTAGTCTGTCCTGGTGTTTTATCCCCAGCGCCTCTGGGCTTGATGCCTGAAGCAGCCTGGTCCTCTCACTTAGCAGGCCTGGGCTCAGTTCCTTACTGCAGCAGCACCCCATTTTCACTACGCTACCAGCTTCTTAAACAGCAAAGCAGCACTTCACCAACACTCAGACACAGTTCCTCTCACTCACACACAAAGAGAAAAGACCCCAAACTAACCCTTGCTTTCCCCTCCTCTCTGCTTTACTCCTCCCCTGCCCAGAATAGCACATGTTTAGGAGCTCACATGGCCCTGCCACTCAAGAAAGCCTCCCTGTGTGTGTGTGTGTGTGTGTGTGTGTGTGTGTGTGTGTGTGTGTGTGTGTGTGTGTGTGTGTGTGTGTGTGTGTGTGTGTGTGTGTGTGTGTGTGTGTGTGTGTGTGTGTGTGTGTGTGTGTGTGTGTGTGTGTGTGTGTGTGTGTGTGTGTGTGGTTATAGTTTGAATAGGATTAGTATTCTGGCACATGGCAGTACTCTGGCACATGGCAGTACTCTGGCACATGGCCAGAAGAGCACCAATGCAAGAGTATAGAGGAAGCCATCCCCCTTTTTCTATCTCTCCCTCTTTACTTACTCTATCCCCTCTTGACCTCTGTTTCTCTTGTTTTCTTTGACTCTTCCCTATTTGACTGACTCACCCTCTCACCATCTCTCTCTCTCCCTGCAAGGCCACTACAGAAGGCATGCCTAGACTGTGACTCTATGGCTAAATAACAACTGAAGCTCTGAGCAGCAGGAGGGATAAAATAATTATGGGTGTTACAAGTTACGAACAACTGCACATTCCTCCTTGACTTAGAGCTAGTAGGTTTTCCTGACAAAAACTCTGGGTTGTAGTTAGGTACTAGGTTTGATTGGTCAGGTCACATAGCTGAGAAAAACTCCTGGCCCTACATGTTATCTACTCTACCAGACCCGTGTGAGCAGAGAGCTGTGGTACCAGGTGTTGATGCTCCGGGCCGAGGTCATGTGACCATGTCTCCCGCGTTAGCAGCACCTGAGGCTTAGCTGGGACGGCCAACTCCTGATCTGATGTCATGTGATGTCTGGACTCCTCTCAGGGATGGGTGCTGCTGCTCACCAGGGAAGCTGGTTGGGTATAGATAGGATATTCATAGACACGGATGTGTGTGTATACAGTTGAAGTCAGAAGTTTACATACACCTTCGCCAAATACATTAAACTCAGTTTTTCACAATTCCTGACATTTAATCCTAGTAAATATTCCCTCTCGTAGGTCAGTTAGGATCATCACTTTATTTTGAGAATGTGAAATGTCAGAATAATAGTAGAGAGAATGATTTATTTCAGCTTTTATTTCTTTCATCACATTCCCAGTGGGTCAGAAGTTTACATACACTCAATTAGTATTTGGAGGCATTGCCTTTAAATTGTTTAACTTCGGTCAAATGTTTCAGGTAGCCTTCCACAAGCTTCCCACAATAAGTTGGGTGAATTTTGGCCCATTCTTCCTGACAGAGCTGGTGCAACGGAATCAGGTTTGAAGGCCTCCTTGCTCGCACACGCTTTGTCAGTTTGGCCCACAAATTTTCTATAGGATTGAGGTCAGGGCTTTTTGATGGCCAATACCTTGACTTTGTTGTCCTTCAGCCATTTTGCCACAACTTTAGAAGTATGCTTGTGTTCATTGTCCATTTGGAAGACCCATTTGCGACCAAGCTTTAACTTCCTGACTGATGTCTTGAGATGTTGCTTCAATATATCCACATAATTTTCCTCCCTCATAATGCCATCTATTTTGTGAAGTGCACCAGTCCCGGCTTGCAAACCTCCCCCTTTTTCATCCAAACATAACAATGGTCATTATGGCCAAACAGTTATATTTTTGTTTCATCAGACCAGAGGACATTTCTCCAAAAAGGACGATCTTTGTCCCCATGTTCAGTTGCAAACCGTATTCTGGATTTTTTTTTGTGGTTTTGGAGCAGTGGCTTCTTCCCTGCTGAGCGGCCTTTCAGGTTATGTCGATATAGGACTCGTTTTACTGTGGATGTAGATACTTTTGTACCTGTTTCCTCCAGCATCTATACAAGATCCTTTGCTATTGTTCTGGGATTGATTTGCACGTTCATCTCTAGGAGACAGAATGCGTCTCCTTCCTGAGCGGTATGACGGCTGCGTGGTCCCATGGTGTTTATACTTGCATTGTATTGTTTTTACAGATGAACGTGGTACCTTCAGGTGTTTGGAAATTGCTCCCAAGGATGAACCAGACTTGTGGAGGTCTACAATTATTTTTCTGAGGTCTTGGCTGGTTTCTTTTGATTTTCCCATGATGTTAAGCCAAAAGGCACTGAGTTTGAACGTAGGTCTTGAAATACATCCACAGGTACAGAAGATACAGAAGCTTCTAAAGCCATGACATTATTTTCTGGAATTTTCCAAGCTGTTTAAAGGCACAGTCAACTTAGTGTATGTAAACTTCTGACCCACTGGAATTGTGATACAGTGAATTATAAGTGAAATAATCTGTCTGTAAACAAATATATACTATAGCTTGTTAACAAGAAGTGGAGGGGTTGAAAACCTAGTATGTATGTATGTATGTATGTATGTATGTATGTATGTATGTATGTATGTATGTATGTATGTATGTATGTATGTATGTATGTATGTATGTATGTATGTATGTATGTATGTATGTATGTATGTATGTATGTATGTATGTATGTATGTATGTATGTATGTATGTATGTATGTATGTATGTATGTATGTATGTATGTATGTATGTATGTATGTATGTATGTATGTATGTATGTATGTATGTATGTATGTATGTATGTATGTACAGTGGGGCAAAAAAGTATTTAGTCAGCCACCCATTTTGTGCAAGTTCTCGCACTTAAAAAGATGAGAGAGACCTGTAATGTTCATCATAGGTACACTTCAACTATGACAGACAAAATGAGAAAAGAAAATCCAGAAAATCACATTGTAGGATTTTTAATTAATTTATTTGCAAATTATGATGGAAAATAAATATTTGGTCAATAACAAAAGTTTATCTCAATACTTTGTTATATACCCTTTGTTGGCAATGACAGAGGTCAAACGTTTTCTGTAAGTCTTCACAAGGTTTTCACACACTGTTGCTGGTATTTTGGCCCATTCCTCCATGCAGATCTCCTCTAGAGCAGTGATGTTTTGGGGCTGTTGCTAGGCAACACGGACTTTCAACTCCCTCCAAAGATTTTCTTTGGGGTTGAGATCTGGAGACTAGCTAGGCCACTCGAGGACCTTGAAATGCTTCTTACGAAGCCACTCCTTCATTGCCCGGGCGGTGTGTTTGGGATCATTGTCATGCTGAAAGACCCAGCCACATTTCATCTTCAATGCCCTTGCTGATGGAAGGAGGTTTTCACTCAAAATCTCACGATACATGGCCCCATTCATTCTCTCCTATAAACACAGATCAGTCATCATGGTCCCTTTGCAAAAAACAGCCCCAAAGCATGATGTTTCCACCCCCATGCTTCACAGTAGGTATGGTGTTCTTTGGATGCAACTCAGCATTCTTTGTCCTCCAAACACGACGAGTTGAGTTTTTACCAAAAAGTTGGTTTGATCTGACCATATGACATTCTCCCAATCCTCTTCTGGGTCATCCAAATGCTCTCTAGCAAACTTCAGACGGGCCAGGACATGTACTGGCTTAAGCAGGAGGATACGTCTGGCACTGCAGGATTTGAGTCCCTGGGGTGCAGTGTGTTACTGATGGTAGGCTTTGTTACTTTGTACCCAGCTCTCTGCAGGTCATTCACTAGGTCCCCCCGTGTGGTTCTGGGATTTTTGCTCACCGTTCTTGTGATCATTTTGACCCCACCGGGTGAGATCTTGCGTGGAGCCCCAGATCGAGGGAGATTATCAGTGGTCTTGTATGTCTTCCATTTCCCAATAATTGCTCCCACAGTTGATTTCTTCAAACCAAGCTGCTTACCTATTGCAGATTCAGTCTTCCCAGCCTGGTGCAGGTCTACAATTCTGTTTCTGGTGTCCTTTGACAGCTCTTTGGTCTTGGCCATAGTGGAGTTTGGAGTGTGACTGTTTGAGGTTGTGGACAGGTGTCTTTTATACTGATAACAAGTTCAAACAGGTGCCATTAATACAGGTAATGAGTGGAGGACAGAGGAGCCTCTTAAAGAAGAAGTTACAGGTCTGTGAGAGCCAGAAATCTTGCTTGTTTGTAGGTGACCAAATACTTATTTTCCACCATAATTTGCAAATTCATTCATTAAAAAACCTACAATGTGATTTTCTGGATTTTTTTTCTCATTTTGTCTGTCATAGTTGAAGTGTACCTATGATGAAAATTACAGGCCTCTCTAATCTTTTTAAGTGGGAGAACATGCACAATTGGTGGCTGACTGAATACTTTTTTGCCCCACTGTATGTCTGTGTGTGTGTATATATATATATAGGTGTGTGTGTGTGTGCATATGTGTGCATGCGTGTGTGTGTGCGTGCGTGTCTATATATATATGTACATACACACAAAAGTGGATTTGGCTATTTGAGTCACACCCATTGCTGACAGGTGTATAACATGGAGCACACAGCCATTCAATCTCCATAGAGAAAACATTGGCAGTAGAATGGCCTTACTGAAGAACTCAGTGACTATCAACGTGGCAACGTCATAGAATGCCCCCTTTCTAAAAAATGTCTGCTCTGCTGAAGCTGCCCCGGTCAAGAGCTTAGCTGCAAAGCGATAGGCCACACAAGTTCCCAGAACGGGACCGCCGAGTGCTGAAGCGCGTAGCATGTACAAATTCTGCCATTGGTTGCAACACTAACTACAGAGTTCCAAACGGCCTCTGGAAGCAATGTTTGTCAGCAAGAACTGTTTTTCAGGAGCTTCATGAAATGAGTTTCCATCGCACACAAGCCTAAGGTAACCATACGCAATGTCAAGCGTTAGTTGGAGGCGTTTCCACTCTGGAGCAGTGGAAACGGTCTCTGGAGTGATGAATCACACTTCACCATCTGGCAGTCCGACGGACAAATTTGGGTTTGGCAGGTCCCAGGAGAAGACTTCCTGTCCCAATACATAGTGCCAATGTAAAGTTTGGTGGAGGAGGAATAATGGTCTGGGGCTTTTTCATGGTTCGGGCTAGGCCCCTTAGTTCAAGTGAAGGGAAATCATAATGCTACAGCATACAATGACATTCTAGATGATTCTGTGTTTCCAACTCTGTGGTAACAGTTTGGGGAAGGCCCTTTCCTGTTTCAGCATGAAAATGCCCCCGTGCACAAAGCGAGATCCATACAGGAATGGTTTGTTGAGGTCGGTGTGGAAGAACTTGACTGGCCTGCACAGAGCCCTGACCTCAACACCATTGAACACTTTTGGGATGAATTGGAACGCAGACTACGAGCCAGGCCTAATCGACCAACATCACTAATGCTCTTGTGGCTGAATGGATGGAAGTCCCAGCAGCAATGTTCCAACATCTAGTGGAAAGCCTTTCCAGAAAGTGTAGGCTGTTATAGCAGCAAAGTGGGGGGACCAACTCCATATAAATACCCATGATTTTGGAATTACATGTTTTTCGACGAGCACATGTCCACATACTTTTGGTTATGTAATGTGTGTGTATATATAGCAAGACATATATAGATAGAGAATAGAATGTGCATGCTTAACTGGTGCAGGACACAGACACAATCTCCTGCTTCAGACTCTGGACATCTGACAGCAACTTACCAGAGAGACCATGACAGCTGACTATCACCTCTGTCCAGTATGTGGGTTGTTGCACCACATTGACAGACAAGAGTTTAAAAGATCAGTCAGCTGGCTTTGTGAGAGCATTCATGTCAATTTTAGATGAGCTTAGCTTAACTAATAAAGTTAGTTATTTTGGGATGTTTTTTAGCGAGCATACATAACTTAAGTTAGCTAGCTAGTCAACTTAATAACTTTGAAAATGTGCATGTCGAGAACTGGCCAGCTGTAAATTGGTGACTTGCCACTTGCCAGCCACCTGACTCAATTACCCGATTCGCCTTCATTCAAAGTAAAACAGCTAACGCGTTAGCTAGCTAAATTTAGCTGACTTAAGTCCGTTCCAAGTGCCAGTGGCTGTTGCTAAATCTGGCAAAGTCAGCTAGCTAGGTAGGTAAGCATCCATCAAGCTAGACATAGTTAACTAGCTAACGTTAGCAATACGACTAACAAGACTTGCAACCTTCCGGTTACTAGTCCAATGCTCTAACCACTAGGCTACCCTGCCGCCCCAATCAGTTGTGTTGTGACAAGGTAGGGGGATATACAGAAGATGGCCCTATTTAGTAATATAGCAAGTCCATATTATAGCAAGAACAGCTCAAATAAGCAAAAAGAAACAACAGTCCATCATTACTTTAAGACATGAAGGTCAGCCAATACAGAACATTTCAAGAACTTTGACAGTTTCTTCAAGTGTAGTCGCAAAAACCATCAAGTGCTATGATGAAACTGGTTCTCATGAGGACCACCACAGGAAGGGAAGACCCAGAGTTATCTCTGCTGCAGAGGAAAAGTTCATTATAGGTATCAGCCTCAGAAATTGCAGCCAAAATAAATTATTTACAGAATTCAACAGACACATCTCAACATCAACTTTTCAGAGGAGACTGTGTGAATCAGGCATTCATGGTTGAATTGCTTCACAGAAACAGAAATAATAAGAAGAGACTTGCTCGGGCCAAGAAGCACGAGCAATGGACATTAGACCGGTGGAAATGTGTCCTTTTTTCTGGAGTCCAAATAGTTTTTTTGTTTGACTATGATTTGTTTTTCAACAGGACAATGACTCAACACACTTCCAGGCTGTGTAAGGGCTATTTAACCAAGAAGAAGAGTGATGGAGGGCTGCATCAGATGACCTGGCCTCCACAGTCCCCCCACCTCAACCAAATTGAGATGGTTTGGGGTGAGTTGGACCGTAGAGTGAAGGAAAAGCAGCCAACAAGTGCTCAGCATATGTGGGAACTCCCTCAAGACTGTTGGAAAAGCATTCCAGGTGAAGCTGGTTGAGAGAATGCCAAGAGGTTGCTAAACTGTCATCAGGTCAAAGGGTGGCTATTTGTAGAATCTCAAATATAAAATATATTTAGTTTTGGTTATAACTTTTTGGGTTTCTACATGATTCCATAGGTGCTATTTCATAGTTTTGATGTATTCACTATCATTATACAATGTAGGAAATAGTTTTTAAAAACTTTTAAAAACTTGAATGAGTAGTTGTTCTTTTGACTGGTAGTGTGTGTATATATAGCTAATTTGTAATTAACAAAAAATTATAGACATTTAAAAATGTTTATGTTTAAATCCAATTATTATTCAAAAAATGTCTCAACTACATGGCAACTGATTTGAATGATGAATGAAAATGTTAGCTTTCAGGCTCCTTGGATATGATAAACTCAGCAAAAAAGGAAACGTCCCCTTTTCAGGACCCTGTCTTTCAAAGATCATTCCTAAAAATCCAAATAACTACACAGATCTTCATTGTAAAATATTTAAACAATGTTTCCCATGCTTGTTCAATGAACCATAAACAATTAATAAACATGCACCTGTGGAACGGTCATTAAGACACTAACAGCTTACAGACGCTAGGCTGGTCACAGTTATGAAGGTCACAGTTATGAAAACTTAGGTCACTAAAGAGGCCGTTCTACTGACTCAAAAGAAAGATGCCCAGGGTCCCTGCTCATCTGCGTGAACGTCCCTTAGGCATGCTGAAAGGAGGCATGAGGACTACAGATGTGGCCAGGGCAATAAATTGCAATGTCCGTACTGTGAGACGCCTAAGACAACAGTGCAACAGGGAGACAGGACGGACAGCTGATCGTCCTCGCAGCGGCAGACCACGTGTAACAATACCTGCACAGGATCGGTACATCCGAACATCACACCTGCGGGACAGGTACAGGATGGCAACAACAACGGCCCGAGTTACACCAGGAACATTCAATCCCTCTATCAGTGCTCAGACTGTCTGCAATAGGCTGAGAGGCTGGACTGAGGGCTTGTAGACCTGTTGTAAGGCAGGTCCTCACCAGACATCACCGGCAACAACGTCGCCTATAGGCACAAACCCACTGTTGCTGGAACAGACAGGACTGGCCAATAGTGCTCTTCACTGACGAGTCACAGTTTTGTCTCACCAGGAGTGATGGTCGGATTTGCGTTTATCTTCGAAGGAATGAGCATTACACCGAGGCCTGTACTCTGGAGCGGGATCGATTTGGAGATGGAGGGTCCATCATGGTCTGGAGCGGTGTGTCACAGCATCATCAAACTGAGCTTGTTGTCATTGCAGGAAATCTCAACGCTGTGAGTACAGGGAAGATATCCTCCTCCCTCATGTGGTACCCTTTCTGCAGGCTCATTCTGACATGACCCTCCAGCATGACAACGCCACCAGCCATACTGATCGTTCTGTGCGTGATTTCCTGCAAGACAGGAATGTCAGTGTTCTGCCATGGCCAGCGAGTTGCCCGGATCTCAATCGCATTGAGCACGTCTGGGGCCAGTTGGATCGGAGGGTGAGGTCTAGAGCTATTCCCCGCAGAAATGTCTGGGAACTTGCAGGTGCCTTGGTGGAAGAGTGGGGTAACATCTCACAGCAAGAACTGGCAAATCTGGTGCAGTCCATGAGGAGGAGATGCACTGCAGCACTTAATGCAGCTGGTGGCCACACCAGATACTGACTGTTACTTATTCAATTTATGTTAGTCACGTCTGTGGAACTTGTTAAGTTTATGTCTCAGTTGTTGAATCTTGTTATGTTCATACAAATATTTACACATTTTACGTTTATATGACTGGATATGTGGATAAAGGACATAAGATGCACCATTAATTCACCACAGAATTTAAACTAACTGAAAATCATAAATCACTCAACAATTAGCTATAGTAAATGTTCTCCTCTGTTAATATTCCTTAATTGGCAGTGACCACCATTTATTGTTTTAGTCTGGGCAGATTAAGGGCTACATACATTATTATTGGATTACACACAGAAAAGTGCCCTTTAGAATTTGGTAGGGTTCCAGTATTATACACTTCCCCAGAGTAGGAGTCCATACTCCATAGGGTGCCAGTAGTATCCTCAGTAGATTCCGACAGGAGAAGTCCATGTAAGGTCCCTCCCCTAGGTGGTCAATACTCCGTAAAGTCCCTATACTTAGCAGGGTCCCTCAGGAGGAGTACATACTCAGTAGGGTCCCAGTACTCAGTAGGACCGTCCCTCGGAAGGAGTTATAGTCAGTAGGGTCCCAGCACTATACTCAGTAGGGTCCCTCAGGAGGAGTACATACTCCAGTAGATGGTATTGAATAGGAGGTAGGACAGAGGGAAGGCCATGCGGGAGTACGAGTCGATCAAGTAGCTGTTGCTAAGTAGCAGATCCACGTTCTCCTGCACCGACCGTTGCCGGCGGAGACGTGTCCCCTCGATGGGTGGGTCCTCAGGGTTCTGGAGTGGAGTTCTGTGATGGCTGGAGGTCATGGAGGTTGGCAGACGGGGGAACGGGGTCAGCTCAATGTCACTGTCATGGAAACAGCCGTCGAAGGCCATGGCTTTGCTGGTGTTGTACGAGGTTGGGAGCTGAATGGGGGGACAGACATACACACATACAGATATATAACATCTCCATATAGATATACTGTGTATCTATAGATGTATACACATAGACCATGGAGACTAGTAGATAAACTAATATCGTCTCCAACCTGGGGACAAAGTTAGAGAGAAACTGCTGATGATTTCTGGGAGTGATGATTTCTTGGCGTCCGTTCTCTATCTAACCAGTAGAGAGCAGTGTTGTGCAGAGAGAATTCTCCACAAATATCCTGCCAGGGACAGGCTCTCTCTGCTCCTGGTATAATATGGATGACCTCTGACCTTTCCTCTCTTCAGTCGTCTCATCTCCTCTAGCGTAGAGCAGTAGTTGACAGCAGCATATTCTATCACTGACAGGAACACAAACAGGAAGCTGGTCCACAGGTAGATGTCCACTGCCTTCACATAGGACACCTGGAAAACACACACACACACACACACACACACACACACACACACACACACACACACACACACACACACACACACACACACACACACACACACACACACACACACACACACACACACACACACACACGCACGCACGCACGCACGCACGCACGCACGCACACACACACGCGCGTGCACGCACGCACGCACGCACGCACGCACGCACGCACGCACGCACGCACGCACACACACACACACACACACACACACACACACACACACACACACACACACACAGAGTAAGAATTAAAACTCTCTAGTTCCTCACCCACCCACGCACACACACTCGGTCACTTACCTGTGGCATGGAGGAGGACACACCAGTGATGATGGTTGACATGGTCAGTACTGTAGTGATACCTGAAGGGAGAAGACGGCATGCGTGTTAGGGCTGTAGAGCTCTAAACGGAGAGGACGGTAGGCGTGTTAGGGCTGTAGAGCTCTGAAGGGAGAAGACGGCATGCGTGTTAGGGCTGTAGAGCTCTAAACGGAGAGGACGGCAGGCGTGTTAGGGCTGTAGAGCTCTAAACGGAGAGGACGGTAGGCGTGTTAGGGCTGTAGAGCTCTGAAGGGAGAAGACGGCATGCGTGTTAGGGCTGTAGAGCTCTAAACGGAGAGGACGGCAGGCGTGTTAGGGCTGTAGAGCTCTAAACGGAGAGGACGGCAGGCATGTTAGGGCTGTAGAGCTCTAAACGGAGAGGACGGTAGGCGTGTTAGGGCTGTAGAGCTCTGAAGGGAGAAGACGGCATGCATGTTAGGGCTGTAGAGCTCTAAACGGAGAGGACGGCAGGCGTGTTAGGGCTGTAGAGCTCTAAACGGAGAGGACGGTAGGCGTGTTAGGGCTGTAGAGCTCTAAACGGAGAAGACGGCAGGCATGTTAGGGCTGTAGAGCTCTAAACGGAGAGGACGGCAGGCGTGTTAGGGCTGTAGAGCTCTAAACGGAGAAGACGGCAGGCATGTTAGGGCTGTAGAGCTCTAAACGGAGAGGACGGCAGGCATGTTAGGGCTGTAGAGCTCTAAACGGAGAGGACGGCAGGCATGTTAGGGCTGTAGAGCTCTGAAGGGAGTGGAGTGTGCATATAAACTATGGTAGGTATTTTATGTAGAAGTATAATCACGTGAACTTGGGTGTGTAGCCAGGTGTTTTCAGTGGTGTGTTTCCTGGTGTGTGTGTTTGTGTTTACCTAGGGAGACACGTGCAGGCACAGCTCTCCTGTCAATCCAGAAGGAGACCCAGGACAGCAGAACCATCAGCATGGTGGGGAAATATGTCTGCAGCATGAAGAAGAAGATATGTCTCCTCAGGATGAAGTTTATATACAACCTGTTATACCAACCTAGATAGCGAGAGAGAGAGAGATGATAGGTGATGGGGTGAGAGAGGGGGAGAGAAAGAAAGGGACAGCGTGAGAGATTGAGACAAAGAGACTAAACCCCTTACATACATACCCTTATTCCACATTTTGATGTGTTACAGCCTGAACTCAAAATTGAATAAATATATTTGTTTTCTCACCGATCTACACACAATACCCCATAATGACAAAGCAAAAGCCTGTTTTTAGAAATGTTTGCAAATTGATTGAGAATTAAATACAGACATATCTAATTTAGATAAGTATTCACACTCCTGAGGCAATACATGTTAGAATCACCTTTGGCAGCGATTACAGCTTTAAGTCTTTCTGGGTAAGTCTCTAAGAGTTTTACACACCGGGATTGTACAATATTTGCTAATTATCCTTTTAAAAATTCTTCAAGCTCTGTTGATTGTTGATCATTGTTAGACATCCATTTTTAAGTCTTGCCATTTTCAAGCCAATTTAAGTCAAAACTCTAACTAGGCCACTCAGAAACATTCAATGTCATCTTGGAAAGCAACTCCAGTGTATATTTGCACTACTGTTTTAGGTTGTTGTCCGACTGAAAGGGGAATTCATCTCCCAGTGTCTGTTGGAAAGCAGATTGAACCATGTTTTCCTCTAGGATTTTGACTGTGCTCAGCTCTATTCCATTTATTTTTATTCACCAAAAACCCCTAGTCCTTGCCGATGACAAGCATACCCATAACATGATGCAGCCACCACCATGCTTGAAAAAATGAAGAGTGCTACTCAGTGATGTGTTCTGTTAAATTTTCCCCAAACATAACACTTTGTATTCATGACATGAAGTTAAATTCTTTCCACATTTTTGCAATTTTACTTTAGTGCCTTATTTCTAAACAGGATGCAGGTTTTGGAATATTATTTATTCTGTACAGGCTTCCTTCTTTTCACTCGGTCATTTAGGTTAGTATTGTGTAGTAACCACAATGTTGTTGATCCAGCCTATCACAGCCATTAAACTCTGTAACTGTTTTAAAGTCACCATTGGCCTCATGGTGAAATAAATCCCTGAGCAGTTTCCTTTATCTCCGGCAACTGAGTCAAGAAAGACGCCTGTATCTTTGTAGGCTTGATACACCATCCAAAGTGAAATTAATACCTTCACCATACTCAAAGGGTTATTCAATGTATGTTTTTTTTATCCATCTACCAATACGTGCCCTTCTTCACAAGGCATTGGAAAACTTCCCTGGTCTTTGTGGTTGAATCTGTGTTTGAAATTGCCTGCTCGACTAAGCGACCTTACAGATAATTTTATGTGTGGGGTACAGATTTGTAAAAAAAAAGTTTTTTAATTGAACCTTTATTTAAACTAGGCAAGCCAGTTAAGGCAACAGACCTCCTGCGGGGACGGGGGCAGGGCTAATTTTTTTTTTTTTTGAAATGAACATTTAAATATAGGACAACACAACACTACATAAAGATAGACCTAGACAAGAACACAGCAAGGCAGCAATACATGACAGCACAGCATGGTAGCAACACAGCATGACAACAACATGGTAGCAACACAACATGGTAGCAGCACAAACATTATTGGGCACAACAGCACAAAGGGCAAGTAGGTAGAGACAACAATACATCACGCAAAGCAGCCACAACAATACATCACGCAAAGCAGCCACAACTGTCAGTACGAGGGTCGATGATTGAGTCTTTGAATGAAGAGATTGAGATAAATACTGTCCAGTTTGAAGGCAGATTTATAAGGCAGTCGTTCAAAAATCAAGTTAAACTACAATTACAATATGTCCATGCAACTTATTATGTGACTTGTTAAGCACATTTTTACTCCTAAACTTATTTAGTCTTACCAAAACAAAGGGGTTGAATACTTATTGGCTCAAGATATTTCAGCTTTTCATTTTTTATTAATTTGTAAACATCATTCCATTATACATTATGGTGTATTGTGTGTAGGCCAGTGACATAAAATCTCAATGTAATCCATTTTAAACTCAGGCTGTAACACAACAACATTTGGAAAAAGCCAAGGGGTGTGAACACTTTCTGAAGGCACTGTAATGCCCAAGGTGCAATTTTGAAATTTGGTTGTGCATCAGCAGTTTCCTCTTGTTATGTAATTCACTGATAGACGTCAGAGAGCTATTTATAACCTGTCAGAAATGTCCAGTTGATCAACTAACCCATGTTAGCTAGATATCTGGTTAGCCTAACGTACCAATCTAAATCTTGTATTTTTCATGGCCAGATTACGTGCCCAGGGGCCCTGACCCCCAGGTGGCCCCTATTGATTTTGTTGAGTCACTCAGGTATCATATGGCTTTCGGAGCCATCATCGACTCAGTGGGTTTTGTCCGACATTTCTCTGCACCTACTCACTGTCACAGTCGTACTCTGGACCTAGTTTTGTCCCATGGAATAAATGTTGTGGATCTTAATGTTTTTCCTCATAATCCTGGACTATCGGACCACCATTTTATTACGTTTGCAATTGCAACAAATAATCTGCTCAGACCCCAACCAAGTAGCATCAAAGGTCGTGCTATAAATTCTCAGACAACACAAAGATTCCTTGATGCCCTTCCAGACTCCCTCTGCCTACCCAAGGACGTCAGAGGACAAAAATCAGTTAACCACCTAACTGAGGAACTCAATTTAACCTTGCGCAATACCCTAGATGCAGTTGCACTCCTAAAAACTAAAAACATTTCTCATAAGAAACTAGCTCCCTGGTATACAGAAAATACCCAAGCTCTAAAGCAAGCTTCCAGAAAATTGGAACGGAAATGGCGCCACACCAAACTGGAAGTCTTCCGACTAGCTTGGAAAGACAGAACCGTGCAGTATCGAAGAGCCCTCACTGCTGCTTGATCATCCTATTTTTCTAACTTAATTGAGGAAAATAAGAACAATCCGAAATTCCTTTTTGATACTGTCGCAAAGCTGACTAAAAAGTAGCATATGACCCACTGAATAAATACATTTGATTTGATATGAAAACACATATGACATGGCAAAAAGTGTAGTATTGCAAGAAATTTGCTTTAAAACTGGGTGGCGGTTTGTTACTATGCCGATAAATATCTATCCGGACCCTTTGCCACCTAGGAAATTTGTGTGACCGGACCTTCTCAAATAGTAGTTGAGTACCCCTGGTCTAAATGGTATGAGAGATGAGACACATGGAACACAGAACACATACACAAATATCCAGACAGACCTGTACTGCTGTAGAAGGCAAGCCCACTGGAAGGGTGGAACTTCTTGATGAAGAACTGAGAGAGAACCATCTCATCTGTCCTCAGAGAGTCGTTGCCATTCTTCCAATACAACATCAGATCATTCTCATTATACGCATCTAGAAAGGGGGATGGAGAGAGGGAGAGAGGGAGGAGGGGGAGAGAGAGAGTTTGGTGTGTATTTGTCTAACCAATCAATCAGCAATCAAATTGTTAGTGTGGGTGCAGGTTTATATTTGGGGAAATATGTGTGTGTGCATATGTGCTGCTGCGTGATGTGTGTAAGTCAGTGTGACTCACAGCTCTCTAGTTCCAGTGAACAGTTCTGTGTGTCCAGAGGGAAGCTGCTGAAGTCCATTGAGCAGAGAGCAGTCACTGTGATCCTATAACACCCACATAATAATCATATGCCAATAGATAACATACAGTAAACCTACATATAGTAACACACACACGCACACACACACACACACACTGATGCTCTACCTGACGCTGTAGAGTATGCTTCCGTCAGGATAGACCCTGATCATGATGTTCTCCATGGTGGTGTCATGGATGAAGGACCTCTTGGAGTGGACGAAGAACACGTCAGGAACCCACATCTTCTTCACCAGACGCCCATCAAATGTCCTGCTCACGTTGCTACGAGATGGAAACGCCAGCCGCTCATCCTTCCAGTAGTGGCGCAGGTACAGAGTCATGGTGAAGTCCTGAGCAGAACACACACTCATGATTAAACACACTCAGACACGTGTGTGGATTATACACAAAGGGTACACAGGCTCATACCATGTTGACCTCTGAAATGCTGTCGATGCTCTCCACCTGCACATCAATGCCTACAGGGATGGCTGCACCTGAGAACAGACACGCACACACATCTCGTCAGGACTGGCAGAGCTCCTCACCCAAAACACCAAAACAGAGAAACAAACACCAACACCCTCATACATGCTTCAGTGTTTCTTGCCTCGTAGCGAGCATAAAAGGCATTTAGCTCGCCTGGGGAGCTCGCGGCTGGGTTTCCCTTTGTAGTCTGTAATATTTTTCAAGCCCTGCCACATTCGACGAGCATCAAAGCCGGTGTAGTACGATTCAATCTTAGTCCTGTATTGACGCTTTGCCTGTTTGATGGTTTGCCTGAGGGCAAAGTGGGATTTCTTATAAGCGTCCAGATTAGTGTCCCGCTCTTTGAAAGTGGCAGCTCTAGCCTTTAGCTTGGTGCGCATGTTGCCTGTAATCCATGACTTCTGGTTGGGAAATGTACATAGGGTCAATGTGGTGACGACGTCATTGATGCACTTATTGATGAAGCTGGTGACAGGTGGTAAACCCCTCAAATCCATTGGATGGATCCCGGAACATATTCCAGTCTGTGCTAGCAAAACAGTCCTGTAGTGTAGCATTCGCGTCATCTGAACACTTCCTTATTGCGCAAGTCACTGGTACTTACTGCATTCGTTTTTGCTTGTATGCAATAATCAGGAGGATAGAGTTATAGTCAGATTTGCCAAATGGAGGGTGAGGGAGAGCATTGTATGCGTCTCTGTGTGTGGTGTAAAGGGGATCTTGTATTTTCTTCCTCTGGTTGCACGTGATATGCTGGTAGAAATGAGGTAAAATAGATATAAGTTTGCCTGAATTAAAGTCCCCAGCCACTAGGAGCACCACTTCTGGATGAGCATCTTGTTTGCTTATGGCCTTATACAGCTAGTTGAGTGCAGTCTTAGTGCCTGCAGGTTTGTGGTGGTAAATAGACGGCTATGAAAAATGTAGATGCGAACTCTCTTGGTGTGTGTGGTCTACAGCTTATAATGAGGTATTCTATCTCAGGTGAACAATACCTCTTTAATATTAGACATTGCGCACCAGCAGTTATTGACAAATAGACGCACCCTCGTCCCTCTTCTTACCAGACGCAGCAGCGCTGTCCTGCCGATGCACGGAGAAGCCAGCCAGCTCTATATTATCTGTGTCATCGTTCGGCCACGTCTCGTGAAACATAAAATATTACAGATGTTAATGTCCTGTTGGTATGATAGTCTTAATCGTAGATCGCCCAGTTTGTTTTCTAATGATTGCACTTCAGGCCAGTAATACGGAGGGTAGTGGTGGTTTACCTACTCATCGGCAAATTCTTACAAGACACTCCACCCCCCTTTTTCTCCGTCTTTTCTTCACGCTGATGACTTGGAATTTGGGCCTTGTCTTGATAAACCAGTATATCCTTCACATTAGACTCATTAAATACAAAAATCTTAGTCCTGTTTGAGGTGAGTAATCGCTGTTGTGGTGACCAGAAACTATTTTCAGTCATAAGAGACGGTAGCTGCAACATTATGTTTAAAATGAGTTACAAACAATGCAAAAAAAGAAACATAATCACACAGTTGGTTAGGAGCCCGTAAAACGGCAGCCATCAACGGTGGTGCGATTATTATATGTGTGTTTTAATTGATCATTTTTTATGGGTGTGAATTATGTTGATGTTCTCTGAATGTTAGCAGCCTTTCAGCCCAATAAACATAGTTTTAAATGAACCTCCCTCACAATTAAACAAACCACACACACACACACACACACACCACATCTTGTAATTAAGCCTCTGCTTCCTCCTGTTGCACAGAGTGACTCATAAACCAACAGAATAAACGTCTCTATATTACATTTAAAGCCTTATTAACCAGTCAAACGAGTCTCTATCTCACTGTCAATGACCTGTTTGGGTAGTATGAAGGCCTGTCGTCCACCCTTGGTTGAACTGGGCTGTTTCCAACCCTATTTCCCACCCCTCTATCTGTTTCAACAGACCTGGATTATAATCCAGATTACTGTTTATGAATCCCCCCCAACACACACACACACACACACACACACACACACACACACACACACACACACACACACACACACACACACACACACACACACACACACACACACACACACACACACACACACACACACACACACACACACACACACACACACACACACACACACACACACACACACACACACACACACACACACAGTGTGTAATGTGGGTCAGTGTTGATTTGGGATATGTTCAGGGAAACCCAGTGGCCTGCAGGTCCTCTCATAGCACGGCCATCGTACGCATCATTAAAGGGGGACAGAGAGTGACTGATTGGATTAGTTTCAGTGTTTCCTGTGTATGGTGGACATGCGTGCTTCTCACCTCCAAAGCCAGGTCTCATAGCGAAGTCGTGCTCCTCGATCCTCAGCAGCTGTTCAGTCTTAATGAGTAGAGACTTGGTGCTGTCCTGCCGCATCAGTTTATGGTCTATACGCCTGGAAAGACAACACACATTATAAACCCACACACCCCAACACCCTGCAATAGTTGAGCAATATGTTTCTTTCATAAGACTAATTGTAGGGTTTGATTGAAGAAACACAGCCTGCGGTTTTCACAACAGCCCTCCCACATACACACACTGCCAAATTTGGTAATTAGCTACTCCCTGGAATCACTCCAGACTTCTTCTGGGCCGGCACTCCGTAACTTGATGAAGACTGATATAGCTGGAAGCCAAGGTGGACCCCAGGTCGGGGAGTAAGAGCAAGGGAAAAATAACAACAATGGTTCTCAAACCTCTCCTTGAG
Organism: Oncorhynchus gorbuscha; assembly: GCF_021184085.1. Lineage (NCBI taxonomy): Eukaryota > Metazoa > Chordata > Actinopteri > Salmoniformes > Salmonidae > Oncorhynchus > Oncorhynchus gorbuscha. The sequence goes on from NC_060184.1 coordinate 67,404,980, forward strand.
ACTGCCAGACATTTCACAGTGTTGTTGTAGCACTGAATAGATCAAATAGATGGAACTGTTGTGTGTCCCCAGGAGAGGTTTGAGAACCACTGAAGTACAGGATGTATAGGGTTATGGAGGTATGTGGTTTACAGGGTTACGGAGTTATGTGTGTGCATGCCAGGGTTGGGATCAATTCCAGTCAATTCAGAAAGTAAACCAAATTACAATTCCAAACATTGGAGAGAATTTGAATTTCAGTGTACTTTCTGAATCGACTGGAATTCAAAATGAATTAGCCCTAACCCTGATGCATGTGTGCCTATAGTATGTGTCCTCCTACCCTCTGTGTTTGTTCTTGCTGTGCTCCCCCAAGTAAACGTCTTTTTGCCTCTGTCGTCCTGGGTTACGGATCCCTGTCACCATGGTTACAGGCCACGTCACGGCCCAGACCAAGCACAGCCACTTCACGGCCAGAAGGACAGCGTTCATGATGTGGTCAGGGTTGGAGTTAAAGGTCAGGAGTTCAGTTCATCTTTATGTAGCCAGTATAGTCCACAGAGCAATAACATGTGTCACTGTTTTTCCAGGGAAACATGAACTAATAAAAGCATATTAGAAAAATAAATGGCAGTCACTTAAAGCAGGGACTCCAATAGAACTATGATTGCTCCGATCACAGTCAGGGGTTGGGGTTGATGGTTGTGGTCCTTGTTGCAGTGATGATGGTTGTGGGTCCTTGTTGCACTGTTGATGGTTGTGGTTGTGGTTGTGGTTGCAGTGTTGATGGTTGTGGTTGTGGTTGTGGTTGCAGTGTTGATGGTTGTGGTCGATGATCACTCACCACACAGCTGCATTTCTTCAAATACTCCAAGATGTGATGTGATGAGTGTGTTGTTAGCTCTTCCTCCTCATAATGGTGTCCTGATGTTCCGTTGATCTTTCACTCTCTCGCCAAGAAACACCCGGCCAGCGTGTCATGTGTTTTTGTTTTGGAGAACCTCTTTATTCTCTCTAATATTCTCTCTCCTCTCGTCAGTTGCTTTCTCTCTCTTTCTGTGTTTACCTCTGACACCTTCTCTGCCTCTCTCTATCTCTCCCCATCTATATTATCTGTGGTTCAGTGAATATGTCTCTCTCTGATTAAAATCAATATAAATCTATTCCTCCGCCGATAGAATGACACAAATTCCACTCAAATCCTCTTATCTGGAGCCCTGGCAATCTCTCACTAACCTACTAACTGAGGGAGGGCACACACACACATGCACAAGCACATACACACACATACACATATACACACACACTCCCTTCAGTAATCAGGCTGTACTCCACTTGCAAATTAATACAAATATTGCATATACTGTAATTACACAGGATTAACATCTACGTCCAGGTGTGTGCGTATTAGTGTGTGTCTTTGAACGTCCACATATCTATCAGTATTTGAGTTCTCTCTTCTGTGTGTGTGTGTGTGTGTGTGTGTGTGTGTGTGTGTGTGTGTGTGTGTGTGTGTGTGTGTGTGTGTGTGTGTGTGTGTGTGTGTGTGTGTGTGTGTGTGTGTGTGTGTGTGTGTGTGTGTGTGTGTGTGTGTGTGTGTGTGTGTGTGTGTGTGTGTGTTGTCATACCCAGTGGTATGAGGTACTGAAGTAAAAATACTTAAAAAGTACTACTTTATGGGGGTATCTGTACTTTACTTTACTACTTATATTTTTGACATCTTTTACTTTTACTTCACTACATTCCTAAAGAAAACTATGTTCTTTTTACTCCATACATTTTCCCTGACACCCAAAAGTACTTGTTACATGTTGAATGCTTAGCAGGACAGGAAAATGGTCTAATTCACGCACTTATCAAGAGAACATCCCTGGTCACCCCCACTGCCTCTGATCTGGAGGACTCACTAGACAGAGAACATCCCTGGTCATCCCTACTGCCTCTGATCTGGAGGACTCACTAGACAGAGAACATCCCTGGTCATCCCTACTGCCTCTGATCTGGAGGACTCACTAGACAGAGAACATCCCTGGTCATCCCTACTGCCTCTGATCTGGAGGACTCACTAGACAGAGAATATCCCTGGTCATCCCTACTGCCTCTGATCTGGAGGACTCACTAGACAGAGAATATCCCTGGTCATCCCTACTGCCTCTGATCTAGAGGACTCACTAGACAGAGAACATCCCTGGTCACCCCTACTGCCTCTGATCTGGAGGACTCACTAGACAGAGAATATCCCTGGTCATCCCTACTGCCTCTGATCTGGAGGATTCACTAGACAGAGAATATCCCTGGTCATCCCTACTGCCTCTGATCTGGAGGACTCACTAGACAGAGAATATCCCTGGTCATCCCTACTGCCTCTGATCTGGAGGATTCACTAGACAGAGAATATCCCTGGTCACCCCCACTGCCTCTGATCTGGAGGACTCACTAGACAGAGAATATCCCTGGTCATCCCTACTGCCTCTGATCTGGAGGATTCACTAGACAGAGAATATCCCTGGTCACCCCTACTGCCTCTGATCTGGAGGATTCACTAGACAGAGAATATCCCTGGTCACCCCCACTGCCTCTGATCTGGAGGACTCACTAGACAGAGAATATCCCTGGTCATCCCTACTGCCTCTGATCTGGCGGACTCACTAAACACATGCTTTGTTTGTAAAGTGTGGGAGCGTGCCCCTGGTATTCCGTAAATGTAAAAAACAAGAAAATGGTGTCATCTTGTTTGCTTAATACAAGGAATTTGAAATGATGTATACTTTAACTTTTGAAACGTATGTATGTTTTAGCAATTACATTTATTATATTATACTTAAGTATATTTGAAACCAAATACCTTTAGACTTATACTCAAGTAGAACTTTACTGGGTGACTTTGACTTTTACTTGAGTCATTTTCTATTAATGTATCTTTACTTTTATTCAAGTATGACAATTGTGTACTTTTTCCACCACTGGTCATACCCACCCCCGAACTAATTACCTCCCTGACTCTCCCTCAAAGCACAGGGATTTTTCTGTGTGTTTGTTCTCCAAGTAACCAGTTGGTTTAGTCGAGTCAAACTCCTCACTCTCAAAAGAAGTTGGGAGCAGGTCTCTCTTTGGCCTCCTCTCTCCCCTCTTCCTCCCTAATGTTCTCTTAAAATGGACCAGGGTAGTAACTATCTCACGCAAGTCTGCTTTTCATTCTCTCTTTCTCTCTTTCTTATAGGAAGTGACTCAGTCACTACAGAGCTATACACAATAAAGCACTGAACACACACACACACACACTTTATAGACTTAATAATAATATTAAGTCATTTAGTCCATTCCTTCCTAACACTAACCCTAAAAATCCTAACCAGAACACAAACCAACAACAGGGTGTTTTTTTACACACCAGAATCAATAAGTTAGCCAGATAACTCTGATCAACATTTTATACTTTTGATTGAAGTAATGTAGAAGTAATTGTGGTTGGTCATGCAGGATTCCCTTGATCTCTACCTTGGTCTCAGTGGGACTCTTTGCTAAAATAAAGGTGAAATTAAAATAAAAGATATAAAGAAGTAAAGAACAGCGGAATACTTGTTGGTATCATTAAGTGTGATCATGTTAAGTGTTTCTGCTTTTATGAACTGGGAAACTGTCACGCCCTGACTTTAGAGCTTTTTATGTCTCTATTTTGGTCTGGTCAGGGTGTGAGTTGGGTGTGCATTCTATGTTCTTTTTTCTATGTTTTTGTATTTCTTTGTTTTGGCCGGATATGGTTCTCAATCAGGGACAGCTGTCTATCGTTGTCTCTGATTGGGAACATGTTACTGTAATTTAATGATGCCAATGTGTTTTCATGAATTGAAAACCCTTAATCTATTTTATGAGAATTTGTAAGATTCTTGTTTGCATAAAATATACGGACATCAGTCTTTTGCGTGCTGCCACTTCACCACGAGCAACAGTTTATATACAAAACATGATGTCATTTCATTGCTTAACAGAAACTCCTCCTCTCGACAGGGACAAAGTGAGGTGAAAAGTTCATTCTAATTTCCCCGGTAACTTTTGACCCCTCAATATTATCAATCACCACTTAGCTGACAGTTCTAATTAACAGAAAACCTAGGAATGCACTCACTGTCTTATCTAAAAACCCCAGAGCTAAGTTTCGTCGGTTCAACCATAGGTTAACGACCTTATCTGTTTACACTGTCCACTTCTTTCTTCCTAGTTGGAATGGTGTTCATTAACTTGAATTACTCCTTGTCTGTGTCACACAATCCCATCGTATGAACTCATATTGTTAATCAGATAAAATAAAACAGAGTATAAGTTTACTTAGTTACAGTTCCATTTAAAATGATTTGTTCAGTCATTTAATCATAATTTTACCAACAGAACCATACTTAGGTAGATTTTCCCCACAGGGGTTTTGTGGGTAGTTATTTTCTGTTTTGTGTTTCTGCACTTGACAGGACTGTTTTGGTTTTCATGCATTCTCTTTGTTAATTTTGTTATTTAATGTTCAGTTCAACTAAAAGTATGAACACTTTTACTACGCTGCGCTTTGGTCCATAACTTCTTCAACAGACGATCACTACAGAAACATTGTTATTTCTGCATGGGATCATTTCTACACCATTTCTACACCAGATCATAATTCTGTTCTAGCCCTTCACTAGCACACCTGATTTAGTTAAAACCTCTTAGCGCCACCTGAGACGTCTGCTTCCCACCCAGCCATCAGGAAATGCAAATGCGCCACGCCAAATGCTAATAGCACTCGTTAAAACTCAAACGTTCATTAAAACACACATGCAAGGTACTGAATTAAAGCTACACTCGTTGTGAATCTAGCCACCAAGTCAGATTTTTAAAATGCTTTTCGGCAAAAGCATGAGAAGCTATCATCTGATAGCATGCAACACCCCAAAATACCTGAAGTGGACGTAAACAAAATAATTAGCATAGCCGGCGCAACACAAAACGCAGAAATAAAATATATGTGGGACGGTAGCGTCCCATCTCGCCAACAGCCAGTGAAATTGCAGGGCGCCAAATTCAAAACAACAGAATTCTCATAATTAAAATTCCTCAAACATACAAGTATTATACACCATTTTAAGAGAGCAACATCAAATTACAGAAATACTCATCATAAACATTGATGAAAGATACAAGTGTTAAACACACAATTAATGATCAACTTCTCCTCAATGCAACCACTGTGTCAGATTTCAAGAAAGTTTTACGGTAAAAGCACACCATGCAATTATGTTAAGTCAACGCCTAGCCACAGAAAAACATACAGCCATTTTCCAACCAAGAGAGGTGTCACAAAACTCAGAAATAGCATTATAAATATTCACTTACCTTTGATGATCTTCATCAGAATGCACTCCCAGTTCCACAATAAATCCCAGGAATCCCAGTTCCACAATAAATGTTTGTTTTGTTCGATAAATTCCATCATTTATGTCCAAATAGCTCATTTTTGTTCGCACGTTTGGTTCACAAATCCAAATTCATGAGGAGCGAGCACTAGGTCCAGACGAAAAGTCAAAAAGTTCCATTACAGTTTGTAGAAACATGTCAAACGATGTATAGAATCAATCTTTAGGATGTTTTTAACATAAATCTTCAATAATGTTCCAAATGGAGAATTCCTTTGTCTTTAGTGGTGTGGGGGCTGTGCTTTGGCAAAGTGGGTGGGGTTATATCCTTCCTGTTTGGCCCTGTCCGGGGGTGTCCTCGGATGGAGCCACAGTGTCTCCTGACCCCTCCTGTCTCAGCCTCCAGTATTTATGCTGCAGTAGTTTATGTGTCGGGGGGCTAGGGTCAGTTTGTTATATCTGGAGTACTTCTCCTGTCCTATCCGGTGTCCTGTGTGAATTTAGGTATGCTCTCTCTAATTGTCTCTTTCTCTCTTTCTTTCTCTCTCTCGGAGGACCTGAGCTCTAGGACCAAGCCTCAGGACTACCTGACATGATGACTCCTTGCTGTCCCCAGTCCACCTGGCCGTGCTGCTGCTCCAGTTTCAACTGTTCTGCCTGTGATGACTATTATTTGACCATGCTGGTCATTTATGAACATTTTAACATCTTGGCCATGTTCTGTTACAATCTCCACCCGGCACAGCCAGAAGAGGACTGGCCACCCCACATAGCCTGGTTCCTCTCTAGGTTTCTTCCTAGGTTTTGGCCTTTCTAGGGAGTTTTTCCTAGCCACCGTGCTTCTACACCTGCATTGCTTGCTGTTTGGGGTTTTAGGCTGGGTTTTTGTACAGCACTTTGAAATATCAGCTGATGTACGAATGGCTGTATAAATACATTTGATTTTGATTTGATTTGATTTAGAAATGCAATGGAATGCAGCTACCTCTCACTGGCAGACCTCAGAGTCAGACCTCTGGTTGAAACAGCTCTCATTCTCTCCTCCTTCACAGTAGAAGCCTCAAACAGTTTCTGAAGACTGTTGACATCGAGTGGAAGGCGTAGGAAGTGCAATCGGACCAAATTTACACTGTATCTTGGATAGACAAAGAGGTGAAAAACTACAAACCTCAGATTTCCCACTTCCTGATTGGATTTTTTCTCTGGTTTTTGCCTGCCATATGAGTTATGTTATAGTCACAGACATCATTCAAACAGTTTTAGAAACGTCAGAGTGTTGTCTATCCAAATCTACTAATTATATGCATATCTTAGCTTCTGGGCCTGAGTAGCTGGCAGTTTACTCTGGGCACCTTATTCCTCCAAGCTACTCAATACTGCCCCCCAGCCATAAGAAGCTAATGAAGCTGCCAGGTGAGGACTATTTTCAGAAGGAGTCAGATAATTGGTTAAGGGAGGAGAAATAGAGGGAAAGAGAGAGGAGGTTTAAAAGACTGAGTGAGGCAGAAGATGAGTTTGAATCTTCTGAAGATAGCAATAACAAAGGAGAGCGTATGTCGAGGAAGATTGGTAGCAAGTTCTAACAGAGTGAGCCGGACGCCAGTTCGAGTTATGGAAGTGAAATGGAAGGGGTAGAAGGTGTTGTGAGGAGCCCGGAGCCCGAGCCTTACATTGATGAATATGGTTATGGTAAAAATACATTTGGTTCAATGGGATCGAGATTTTTGAGAGGATGGAACCAGGCCTTTTGGCTGATCCATGAGTGGTTTCAGGTTGGGTGGAAAAGATGGTGGGTGCTGTTGAGCTGGTGAAGGCAACTTGAAGTGGACTTGTAATGTTTGTTTGTGTTTCCTCAGATCAGAGGGAGCAGGCACTCCACTCCGTGTGACGTAACTTGGGGAAAGACCTGTATCTTGCTTTGCTCTTAGGTTTATTGCACCATTGAAGTGAGTCATTTCTGGTGTGGAGGTGGAGCAATTTAAGTAGAAGATTCCTGATGTTTGTGATGCCCACAGTTTGTGTGAAGCAGTTGGTGTGAAGCAGACCTGGTGGGGAGCATGGTGGAACAGAGGTGACACAGTCTGTTCTTTTGAGCTTTGATTTAGTCTTTACCTGACAAACTAATGTTTGTATAAATGAGTTATGCTATTAGAGCTCTTGTGCTGAATATACTGAGGTGTTATAGGTGTCACGTTTATGGGCATGTTGCAGCTGCGTGTGGGAGGGAGAATCCAAGATGTGGAAAGTGTGCTGGAGGACATGGAACAAAAATGTATGTGTGCCAACTGTAGGGTTGCCCATGTTGCTGGGGATCAGAGGTGTCCAGTACGAGAGGGCAGATTGAGGGGGCCATGGTCAGAGAGGCAGGTTGAGGTGGCCAGGGTCAGAGAGACAGGTTGAGGTGGCCAGGGTTAGAACAGTGCAGAAGATGTCATATGCTCAGGTACTAAAGACAGTAGAGGAGGGTGGATCAAGGTTGAGGGATTCTGACAGGTTCTTTGTGAATAGTAGATATGTGAAAGAACAGAGGGATAGGCCAATGAGGGATATACAGCACCAGTCAAAAGTTTGGACACACCTAATTATTCAATGTTTTTCTTTATTTGTACTACTTTCTAAATTGTAGAATAACAGTGAAGACATCAAAACTATTAAATAACAAATATGGAATCAAGAAGTAACCAAAAAAGTGTTAAACAAATTAAAATATATTTTAGATTCTTCAAAGTAGCCACCCTTTGCCTCGATGAGAGCTTTGCACACTCTTGGCATTCTCTCAACCAGCTTCACCTGGAATGCTTTTCCAAATGTCTTAAATTAGTTCTCACACATGCTGAGCACTTGTTGGCTGCTTTTCCTTCACTCTGCGGTCAAACTCATCCCAAACCATCTCAATTGGGTTGAAGTCGGGGGATTGTGGAGGCTAGGTCATCTGATGTAGCACTCGCCTTCTTGGTCAAATAGCCCTTACACATCCTGGAGGTGTGTTGGGTCATTGTCCTGTTTAAAAAACCAATGACAGTCCCACTAGGCACAAAACTAAATGGGATGGCGTATCGCTGCAGAATGCTGTGGTAGCCATACTGGTTAAGTGTGCCTTGAATTCTACATAAATTTCTGACAGTGTCACCAGCAAAGCACCCCCATATCACACCTCCTCCTCCATGCTTCACGGTGGGAACCACACATGCGGAAATCATCCGTTCACCTACTTTGCCTCTCACAAAGAGATTAACATTTGGACTCATAAGACCAAAGGACAGATTTACACCGGTCTAATGTCCATTGCTTGTGTTTCTTGGCCAAAGCAAGTCTTTTCTTCTTATTAGTGTCCTTTAGTAGTGGTTTCTTTGCAGCAATTCAACCATGGCCTGATTCACGCAGTCTCTTCTGAACAGTTGATGTTGAGATGTGTCTTTTACTTGAACTCTGTGAAGCATTTATTTGGGCTGCATTATTTCTGAGGTTGGTAACTCTAATGAGCTTATCCTCTGTAGCAGAGGTAACTCTGGGTCTTCCTTTCCTGTGGCGGTCCTCGTGAGAGCCAGTTTCATCATAGCGCTCGATGGCTTTTGCGGCTGCACCTGAAGAGAATGTTTAAGTTCTTGAAATTTCCCACTTTGACTGACATTCATGTCTTAAAGTAATGGTGGACTGTTGTTTCTCTTTGCCTATTTGAGCTGTTCTTGCCATATTATGGACTTTGTCTTTTACCAAATAGGGTAAACAGGGTTAACACTTTTTTTGGTTACTACATGATTCCATATGTGTTATTTCATAGTTTGGATGTCTTCACAATTATTCTACGATGTAGACAATAGTGAAAATAAAGAAAAACACCTGAATGTGTAGGTGTGTCCAAACTTTTGACTGGTACTGTGTGTGTGTGTGTGTACGTGTGTACTCACTCTTTAAACTATCACTTTCAGAACATGACTAATTTCCACGCCCAACCTGAACAGGTACTACTGATACTACTGATACAATCTGACTTGATAAGGGAGTGACAGGTGAGATGTGAACAACTGAGTTGTGTTTTGGATTTACAACCGTTTAAAACACAGAGACACCGTGCTGGTCAGGTCACCATGAAGTCAAAAGGTCTAGTCATGGTGATTCTACTGTCAAGCGTCCGTCTCACAGACGGGGGAGGTGAGTAACAATAACCATCACAGTCTGTCTGTTTTTTTTAATTGCTCATTATTACTGCATCTTATCATAGTTTACTTTAGGCAGCTCACCCACAGCACAGATAACTTAATGTGATCTTCAGGAATAAGTGTTTTATTTGTCAAAGCAAAACCATTTACGCACAGACTTTGTACTGGAAAAAAAGTATGTTGATTCAATTTACAATTATAAGGCAACCAGCTGCAATGGGATTGTGCTCAAACAGAAATGTGGTTGAGCAAACTCACAACAAAAAGTTTGTGTGTAAAAATTCTGTTGAGCCAACTCACAATCCTATTACAGCTGGTTGCCTTATAATTGTACATTGAATCAACATAATTGTTTTTACAGTGTGGTGGAGACTGCATTATTATTATTATTGTGAAAATGTTTGATGTTCAGAAAAGGAGCATGGTAAAGGAACAAGTTATTATTTTATGAGTGCACAGCCTGAATGGTCACATTCTCTTCATACCCAAGGAACTTGGCACAGCCTGAATGGTCACATTCTCTTCATACCCAAGGAACTTGGCACAGCTACTTAGTGGTCACATTCTCTTCATACCCAAGGAATTTGGCACAGCTACTTAGTGGTCACATTCTCTTCATACCCAAGGAACGTGACACAGTTATATAATATACAGTACAAATAAATCTCTGAGTTTCCTGGAATAGGTGATGCTGTGCTATGAGTAAGAGGGAGGAATAAGGTGCAGTAGTCTTTCTTCAGGTCAGAGTGTGGCTGGGCCAGGGTGAGGTGGCAGTGGTTTCTCCTGACTGTCTGACCGTCTGTGTCTGTCTGTGTCTATCTACATGTACTATGCCAAGCCTTTGTCTAAAGAGCCATGTACCCAAATCAAGACAGTTTTGCTGTTGACTGTCAGAGTTTAACTTACTGTATTTTAAAAAGTATTTTATTTAACTTTTATTTAACTAGGCAAGTCAGTTAATAACAAATGATTGTTTACAATGACGGTCTACCCCGGCCAAACCCGGATGACGCTGGGCCAATTGTGCACCGCCCTATAGGACTCCCAATCACGGCCGGAGGTGATACAGACTGGATAACTGAGTTGACTAAGCTATCTCAGGAGTAAAGGAGTCAGGAGTAAAGACAGAGTAATGTACAGTATCAAGGATTGCCACGAACAAATACCAATAAAAAAATCCAAGAGTGTTTACCTGCGTTTTTGTATGTATTACACTCACGTGAAATAATACAACACTTTTCTATAGAATACTATAATACTATAGAATTCTATATTAAACAGTAGTATACTGTAGAATACTATACTGCACAAGGAAGTATCCCTCGACCATGTGCAGTACTTACTATAGAATGTTGTAGTATACTGTAGAATGATATAGTAAATACTACAGTATTATCTATAACAGAATTCTGTAGTAAATACTGCAGTAATGTCCGCAAAAGCACAAAAGTCATTTTTGTTAACTATAGTAAATACTACAGTATTTAATTAGCATATACCCTGCCTATTCCCTACCCAAGAGTCTTATTAAGTAATTAAATCATGTTCCGAGCCCATGGCTTATATGCAACCTTGATTGACTCCACCATATCAATTCCTCCTACAGATAATCATTAACTTCTCGTGTAGCAACCAGACTGTGGCCCTTCTCCTTTCCATAGGATACCTGATGTCTAACAATAATGTGTTCTGACAGAACTCATTCCCCTCGCATTCAACTCTCTCCCTCCGTACCATTAACAAGGATATTTCATATTTCAAGTTTAGAAGTCTGAACCCATCACCAAGAGACCATTCTCGAATTGTGAAATAAAACATACACAGAATGTGGTTACCATGTTCTGAGAACATGAAATATTAATGTTCTAGACACTTTAAATGAGAATGGTGCAGGAACATTCGTGTCCAGTTTTCTATGGTTTAGGAGAATATTCCCTCAACAACACACAGAACATGGTTGACATGTTCTCAGAATAGAAACTATTAATGTTCTACACACGTTAAATTAGAACGTTGCAGTAATTCTTATTCAACATGTCCTAACCTGGGATTTTTGAAGTCCAACCTCGTAGTTCACGGTACTGCAATCTTCCTGCTTTGCCACCATGTCAGGTATAAATTAATCTGACTATTCTCTCATCATTGATATTCTTCACCTATTTCAGAAACTTAAGGGCTTTCTGTATAGTTGACTAATGTTGGTGGGGCATATTAACCTGTTTTAATGATACTCCTGAATCACCATGATCAATACAATATTTTCTTGAGTCTACCTTTAACAGAGCTGAGATTTAGTTCAAATTGCATTCACCCTATACTATACTGGTCCAATAAGCACATGCCCTAGAGATATCCCTTATTGGACAGCGATATGGGAGTTAGTCATTGGTGCTGGTGGTCTGGGATTGAGACCCGATAGGGGAGAGTAGGAATGTGAGAGCATGGTGACTCCACTAGCACGTCTCAAACCCAGAACACCACCAATGACGAACACCCTAACCACTGTCCAAATAAGGGATATCTCTAGTGCCTGTTCTTATTTGACCAGTGTAGTTAGGCTCTGTCCAGAAGAAACCCTAACCCCCTCCTGCCTAGGCACTTGTGTAGATCTGAAACAACTTGATAGGTGTAAGCAATAGGGTCAATGCACTTTGAAGTAACTATCAGCTCTGGTAAAAGTACACACAAGAAAAACTTTATTGATCGTAGTGATTCAGGAGTTTTGTTAAAAAAGGTTAAATATACCCCACCAACATTAGACAACTATCAAATCAATGATGAGAGAATAGTCAAAGTAACTGATAACTACCAGAGACATGGTAATGTAGAATGAATATCTGAATGCAGTGAACCAAAAGGTTGTGAGTTCAAATCCCAGGTGACGACATGTTGAATAATAATTTCTGTATAAATTAACATGCCCAATGTAATCACTTGTGTTAAATATGTAAGTTGAAAACATGTTAAAAGCACTGTGTGCGTGTAACCTTGCCAACAGACAAAAAGGAGCTGTGAATGCATCAGTGGTTCACTAGTCATGGGCTTGGCAACTAACAAGGTGTCATTTTAAAAAATTGGGGGCTAACGTTTCTTTAGAATCATCAGGCGACTTCCTGACAACTGATACACAGAAATGTTCCCATGAAACGTGTCTAGAACATTATTGTCTTGTTCTATATCCATGTCTGTATGTTTGGTGAGACGTTGACAGAATATTCTTCTAACCCTCAGAAAACTGGATGACACACAAATGTTCCTGAAACGTTCAATGAAACGTGTCAAGGACACTAATATTGTATATTCCCAAAACATGGCAAACATCTTCTGTGTATGTTTGGTGGAACGTTGATGGAATATTCTCCTAATCCTCAGAAAACTGGACACATTCATTTTCTTGCAATGTCCCATGAAACGAGTTTAGAACGTTAATATCGTTTTTTCTGAGAACATGGCAACCATGTTCTGTGTAGTGACATTGATGTAATATTCTCCTAACCCTAACAAAACTGGACACAGGAATGTTTTTTGTTGTTGGGATCCAATTGCAACAATTAATGTTCCTGGGGCCCTACACATAACATAAAATATATTACAGACAAAAATACTTTACAATTTATATACATTTAAACATATTGACATAGACATTACAACTAAGTCAGATAGGGGACAGGCGTTATTGTTTTATTATTTTTTTAAAGCTCACTTGCTGTTTGCTTGAGTAATTTGAGAAGGGAATACAAAGTGATCATTGCTCTATATAATACTGTAATAATACTATTATACTGAATTTGTTCTGGATTTGGGGACTGTGAAGACAGCCCTGGTGGCATGTCTGGTGAGGTACGTACAGTGCATTCGGAAAGTATTCAGACCCCTTGACTTTTTCCACATTTTGTTACTTTACTTTCTAAAATGTATTAAATTCCCCCCCTCCCCCTCATCAATCTAAACACAATACCCCATAATGACAAAGCAAAAACATGTTTATAGAAGGTTTAGCAAATTTATGAAAACAAAACCTGAAATATCATATTTGGTAGCAATTACAGCCTCAAGTCTTCTTGGGTATGACGCTACAAGCTTGGCACACCTGTATTTGGGGATTTTCTTACATTCTTCTCTGAAGATCCTCTTAAGGTCTGTCACGTTGGATGGGGAGCGTCGCTGCACAGCTATTTTCAGGTCTCTCCAGAGATGTTAAATCAAGTTCAAGTCCGGGCTCTGGCTGGGCCACTCAAGGACATTCAGAGACTTGTCCCGAAGCCACCCCTAAGTTGTCTTGACTGTGTGTTTAGGGTCGTTGTCCTGTTGGAAGGTGAACTTTAGCCCGAGTCTGAGGTCCTGAGTGCTCTGGAGCAGGTTTTCATCAAGGATCTCTCTGTACTTTGCTCCGTTCACCTTTCCCTTGAACCTGACCTGTCTCCCAGTCCTTGCCGCTGAAAAACATCCCCACAGCATGATGCTGCCACCTGTAACGGTTTTCGTCATCGGATGAGGAAGAGTAGTCGGACCAAAGCGTAGCGTGGAAAGTGTTTATGGTTTTTTATTGAACTGAACACTAATACAAAATAACAAGAGAATAAATGAAACCGAAACAGTCGTGCAAACACTAAACAGAAAATCACTACCCACAAAACCATGTGGGAAAAAGCTACCTAAGTATGGTTCCCAATCAGAGACAACGATAGACAACTGTCCCTGATTGAGAACCATACCCGGCCAAAACAAAGAAATATAAAACATAGAAAAAATAACATAGAATGCACACCCAAATCACACCCTGACCAAACCAAAATAGAGACATAAAAAGCTCTCTACGGTCAGGGCATGACAGTACCCCCCCCTCAAAGGTGCGGACCCTGGCCGCAAAACCTGAACCCGTAGGGCAGGGTCTGGGTGGGCATTTCTCAGCGGTGGCCGCTCTGGTGAGGGACGTAGAACCTGCTCCACCTCTGGCTCGGCCCACTTAGGTGGCACCTCTAGAGCAGGGACCCTCGCCGCCGACCCCGGACTGGGGACCCTCGTAGAGAGCCCCGGACTGGAGGGCGCCTCTGGAAGCTCCGGACCGAAGGGCGCCTCTGGAAGCTCTGGACCGAAGGACGCCTCTGGAAGCTCCAGACCGAAGGGCGCCTCTGGAAGCTCCGGACGGAAGGGCGCCTCTGGACGCTATGGACCGAAGGGCGCCTCTGGAAGCTCCGGACGGAAGGGCGCCTCTGGAAGCTCCGGACCGAAGGACGCCTCTGGAAGCTCCGGACCGAAGGGCGCCTCTGGAAGCTCCGGACCAAAGGGTGCCTCTGGACGCTATGGACCGAAGGGCGCCTCTGGAAGCTCCGGACCGAAGGGCGCCTCTGGACGCTCCGGACCGAAGGGCGCCTCTGGAAGCTCCGGACCGAAGGGCGCCTCTGGACTTGGCGGGTTCTTGTTTCAGGGGACGCATGGCTCTCGACCTTCGGCTCTCCCGAGTTCGTACGGGAGTTGCAGCGATGGGACAAGACTGTAACTACTAATTGGATATCACAAAACTGGGGAGAAAAAGGGGGAAAAAATTGTAAAAAATTAAGTTTGGTGGAACGTTTATGAAATATTCTCCTAACCCTCAGAAAACTGGACAACCTGAATGTTGTTGCAACGTCCCATAAAATACATCTAGAACATTAATGTGGCATATTCTGAGAACATTGTAACCAGGTTCTAGATCAGTTCTGCTTGACATTATCGGAATGTTCTTCTAACTTTTAACACCAAAACATGCTAAAAAAGTTCTCAGACAGTTTTTGCTAACATAGATAAAATGTTCCCCTAACTAACGAAAAGCTAGACACTCAAACATTAGGGGAACATTACAAAAACATTCTCTCTCCGTAGCATTGTTATCTGGGCCAGTCCTACCTACATACAGGTTATGGAAAATGTGCTCTTTTAGTATTTCTCCAGTAGGTCTTTCTATGTCAATGATAATAAAAACAAACACACTATAGTAAATACTACAGTAATGTCTGCAACAACCCTACAGTAAATACTACCGTATACTACTATCCGCAAAAACACGACACTAATTACTATAGAGGGGTGAGGGGGATGAGGAGCTCTGTGGACCCTTCGTGTCCGGAAGTAATTTAGCCATGCATTGTGACCATTGGCACTCTGTAGTTGCTATTTTCTCTAGTTTTGTCGTGGATTACTCATTATACTAATAAAGTGTGATTTAAATAACAAATACGATAGTCAATTTAAAAAATGTTAAGGCTATGAAACTGTGTACATAACCGAGTTATAGCATTCATAGAATTGACCGAAACCAAAACAGTGGCGGCCTGTGTGTTTTTACTAGGAATTATGTGCATTTTAACCCTTGTTCAGATCTGAAAAAGGATGGTCTTAAGGTTGCATGAGTAGATATACTCCTTCCTAAATGTTGTTCATTGGTGTGTACTATCGGCTTCCTAAGCAGAATAATTTCTATGCTTTACTTGAATCGAATTGCTGTGATCACAATATATTTGCTGATAGAGAAGGTATTCTGCTTGGCGATTTTAATACAAATGTGCAGTTATCACCCAAGAAAAGTACACTAGTAAATGCCCTGTATAACTTTAATCAGTTATTTGGTCTAAAACAACTGATTGTTGAGCCAACCCGGGTGTGTATTGACAGTAAATCAACTTTGGATTTGATTATTGTATCAGATCAAGAGAACGTCAGTCAGGAGTCTTAAATATTGTTTTTAGTGATCATATGGTAACCTACTGTACCCGTAAGAAATCCAAAATGCTACTAGAGACAGGTAATAAATACATGAAGGTACGGTCTATGAAACAATACTCAAAAAAATATTTTGTAGAGGTCCTTGTAATTTTGGATTGGTCTCATGTACTAAACTGTGATAAATGATGTAGTAGTGAATTGGTTTAGGTCTTATCTGACCAACAGAACACAAGTATGTAATGTTGGTGATCTTCTGTCAGAGGCCAAAGAAATATGAGAGAACACCTCCTTCTGGCCATTTTACTCACCCTAGCAGAGCTGGTTAGGCTGTTTTCATGTTATCTAGAGCGTTGGTGACTGTAACTGTGCTGCTGGCAACAATTTAATTACGCTTTTTGCCAACGTTTACTGACACCGGCCATATTCAAGGGGTGTTGAGCGTTAGTACATTCATCAGTTATTCTGCGCTCTGGCATATTCAGACGAGTTTGCTCTGAAATCAGAGTAGATCACCAGAGCGAATTTACTAACGCACCCAGAGTGTTTACAAAGGGAAACATTGTAACTTGCTATTTTTAGGGATATGTTGAGATTTACATGATGAAAATGTATCCGAGATAAAATTATAATGAATACATTTTTACCAAGTACAAGTACGTTGGGAATTTAGAATTCCATAAAAGTACCCAAGTCAGTTGAATGAGAGAGAGACAGCTGCAAACTGAATTGAAGAGACACACCAGATAAAGTATTTTAAATCTCCAAGGTTTCAGACTCCCTTCATTGTTTTCACCATACCCTATCCAGGTCCCAAGGTTTTAGAGGGTACACTATTAGACCATTTGTTTTGTGGTTTTTCACTATGAGATTAATGGGTCTAAAAGGTTACTAGGCCTAAGCTTTTCCATTGCACAGCAAGTAGTCAACGTTGCAGGAAAATACCATGCTATTTGCACCAGTACCATGGTTTGTTCCTGCCATTATGTTTATTGCATTTGACTCCCATGGTACATTTTTGTAAGGGTACGAACCAGCCATGACTATTCAACCAAACAATTAATCATTTAAGTCTCTTTCCAGAGAATTTCTTGGTAATATGACTGTATAACTAGCGAAGGAGTTTTGAAGTTGAGGGTGCAGTATTTATGAAGTTTGGCAATGAGGGCGAAAATAGTTCAGCTAGTCGGCTAGTTAAGCCATGGAAAACAAGCTTGGGACAGGATATAGCTGTGGCGGTCACAAAATTTTGTCAGCTTGTGACTGTCAAGCAAATGACTGTCAGTCTCACGGTAATTGACCATTAATTAACATAAACACATTTAGCATTTCATGGCTTCCACACACGCAAACCTTTGGAACATGTTAAAAAGTCAAATAAATCCATGTAATATATACAAATTTACAATAAAACCATTATTTATTTTAGACACGTCTAAAGAAACATGATATGAAGAAAATGTAGTCTATTTCAGAAGAACAGAATAGTGTACTCTGAGTTGTCCTTATGTTATGTCCTGATCTGGCTATGTCATACGGCTATGGGGTACACTAGTTAATTTAGCAGACAAGATTTGGTAGGAATTCCGTGGCATTATTTTATAGTTATTGTATGAATAATACAATTGAACAAAGCTGAATAAAATAGAAGGAATCTTATCTCCAAATGGTTTGAGGGAGTGCGCATATGCGGCTATTCTGTGTTGAGCAGTTAACAAAGAAATAGGTATTCCTATATTCTTAATTTAGAGATATTAATGTGACTTTTGTTATTCTACAATTGTTGGGCTATATGTTTTGATTTTCAATACATTGTAAGGCTGCATGATGGAACTCTAATGATGATTTGAAAAAAGTCCCTTGAAAGGCATGAGCTCTGCTCTGTTTTTTGCTCAAGCACCTTTAAATTTTGTGGCCAGTGGCAGTTGTTCCCTTCTCCCTGAGTCACCTGGCCTTTCTCACAGGCTACAAGTGAAGACAGACACTTCGAGGACACAACTGAGTGTGTCCTTATCCAATTCCGGGGTGCATATTGAAGATATTGGAAGAACTGCCCACATTTACTTTTCGTCAGACAACAAGATGAGGAGGCCTAATGAAGAGCAAAAGCACTAGCCTATGTCAATCTACTATCCCCCAGAGTACAAAGGTTGACCTATTCTAGTCTGTGAGAGAAATAAATATTCAAAACATAGTCTGGGACAGTTGTGGGATGCGATAGATCCCAAATTAATACAACCACTAGCATCAAATCGTTTTTTTACGCAATGAGGCTGACGCAACAGATCAGAATGTTTACCTTAAAATGTTGATCAACTTTAGGCTATTTCCTCACATTATGAGCGCAGGAACGCGCACATGGCAGTAGGCTGTAAGCGTGAATGTTCCATGAGTGGAAAACAGCATTATCAAAAGGGACTGCAAATGTGATTATGCATGTAATGCTTTTAATATAAAGGTGCATGTTTATGGTGAAAATGATCTTCTCCAACCTTGAAACTCACGCGCTACTTATGTATGCCAGTTAGGCTCTATACCCCTTCTAAAGCAGATGAAGGTATTTTAATTTTAATTTTAAGAAGTTATTTGGACACTTTAACCACTTTGGTTGGAGTCATTAAAACTCATTTTCAACCACTCCACAAATTTCTTGTCAACCTCTCTGGGGTAGAGGTTGGCCAATAGCCAGGGAAAATGCAGAGCGCTAAATTCAAATACATTTCTATAAAAATCTAACTTTCATTAAATTACACATGCAAGATAGCAAATTAAAGCAAATTAAAGCTACACTCGCTTTAAGTATTTAGTCAGCATCCAATTGTGCAAGTTCTCCCACTTAAAAAGATGAGAGAGGCCTGTAATTTTCATCATAGATACACATTGTAGGATTTTTTATGAATTTATTTGCAAATTATGGTGGAAAATAAGTATTTGGTCACCTACAAACAAGCAGGATTTCTGGCACTCACAGACCTGTAACTTCTTCTTTAAGAGGCTCCTCTGTCCTCCATTCGTTACCTGTATTAATGGCACCTCTTTGAACTTGTTATCAGTATAAAAGACACTTGTCCACACCTGTCCACAACCAACAGTCACACTCCAAACTCCACTATGGCCAAGACCAAAGAGCTGTCAAAGGACACCAGAAAGGGAAGGCTGGGAAGACTGAATCTGCAATAGGTAAGCAGCTTGGTTTGAAGAAATCAACTGTGGGAGCTATTATTAGGAAATGGAAGACATACAAGACCAATGATAATCTCTCTCGATCTAGGGCTCCACGCAAGATCTCACCCCGTGGGGTCAAAATTATCACAAGAACGGTGAGCAAAAATCCCAGAACCACACGGGGGGACCTAGTGAATGACCTGCAGAGAGTTGGGACCAAAGTAACAAAGCCTACCATCAGTAACACACTACGCCGCCAGGGACTCAAATCCTGCAGTGCCAGACGTGTCCCCCTGCTTAAGCCAGTACATGTCCAGGCCCGTCTGAAGTTTTCTAGAGAGCATTTAGATGATCCAGAAGAAGATTGGGAGAATCTTTTCTGGTTACACGTCTCTATCAAAAGGTACACATGAAGTGCCGTTCGTTCTAAGCTATAGTACTTTTCATTACACAAAGGAAAAACCTCACAATCTGGTGAAAACCAGTGGAAGCGGTAGGAACTGCAGGAAAGTCGATTCGAATTCTGGATTCCCCATCAAATAATATTGAAAAGACAGTGACTTAAAAAAAAGAATCTGAATGGTTTGTTCTTGGGGTTTCGCCTGCTAAATAAGTTCTGTTATACTCACAGACATGATCTAAACAGTTTTATAAACTTCAGAGTGTTTTCTATCCAATACTAATAATAATATGCATATATTAGGATCTGGGACAGAGTAGGAGGCAGTTCAGTTTGGGCACGCTATTTATCCAGAAGTCAAAATGCTGCCCCTACCCTAAACAGGTTTTAACAAACTATAGTTTTGGCAAGTTGGTTAGGACATCTACTTTGTGCATGACACACGTAATTGTTCCAACAATTGATTACAGACAGATTATTTCACTTATAATTCATTGTATCACAATTCCAGTGGGTCAGAAGTTTACATACACTATGTTGACTGCGCCTTAAACAGCTTGGAAAATTCCAGAAAATTATGTCATGGCTTTAGAACCTTCTGATAGGCTAATTGACATCATTTGAGTCAATTGGAGGTGTACCTGTGGATGTTTTTCATGGCCTGACTTTAAACCCAGTGCCTCTTTGCTTGACATCATGGGAAAATCAAAGGAAATTAGACAAGACCTCAGAAAGAAAATTGTAGACCTCCACAAGTCTGGTTCATCCTTGGGAGCAATTACAATATGCCTGAAGGTACCACGTTCATCTGTACAAACTTAGTATGCAAGTATAAACACCATGGGACCACGCAGCCGTCACAACGCTCAGGCATGAACATACTTTCGTGCGAAAAGTGCAAATCAATCCCAGAACAACAACAAAGGACCTTGTGAAGATGCTGGAGGAAACCGGTATAAAAGTATCTATATCCACAGTAAAACGAGTCCTATATCGACATAACCTGAAAGGCCGCTCAACAAGGAAGAAGCCACTGCTCCAAAACCGCCATAAAAAAGCCAGACTACGATTTGCATCTGCACATGGGGACAATTGATCTGTTTGCATTGATGTCAGAGATTATACTTTTTGGAAAAATGTCCTCTGGTCTGATGAAAAAAAAATAGAACTGTTTGGCCATAATGACCATCGTTGTGTTTGGAGGAAAAAGGGGGAGGCTTGCAAGCCAAAGAACACCATCCCAACTGTGAATCACGGGGGTGGCAGCATCATGTTGTGGGGGTGCTTTGCTGCAGGAGGGACTGGTGCACTTCACAAAATAGATGGAATCACGAGGACAGTTCACGAGGACAGTTCCCGCTCAGCCCAGTCAAAACTGTTCGCTGCTCTGGGCCCCCAATGGTGGAACAAACTCCCTCACGACGCCAGGTCAGCGGAGTCAATCACCACCTTCCGGAGACACCTGAAACCCCACCTCTTTAAGGAATACCTAGGATAGGATAAGTAATCCTTCTCACCCCCCCCCTTTAAGATTTAGATGCACTATTGTAAAGTGACTGTTCCACTGGATGTCATAAGGTGAATGCACCAATTTGGATAAGAGCGTCTGCTAAATGACTTAAATGTAAATGTAAATGTAGGTGGGCATTCTATGTTTTGTTCTAGGTTTTGTACTTCTATGTGTTTGGCCTGGTATGGTTCCCAATCAGAGGCAGCTGTCAATCGTTGTCTCTGATTGAGAACCATACATAGGTAGTCTGTTCCCACTTGTGTTTGTGAGTAGTTGTTTTGTGTGTCTTCACCTTACAGAAACAGAACTGTTTCTTTTCGATCACGCTCTTGCTTTGTTGCACCTAAGTGTTAGATTAGATTTTCAATTACATTTGCATTGATGTCAGAATTATTAAAGGGACAACAGAGTGCTGAGTACCAGGCAGTTAGCAAGTTTGGTAGGCTACTAATGATCAAATCAAATGTTATTTGTTACATACACATGTTTAGCAGATGTTATTGCGGGTGTAGTGAAATGCTTGTGCTTCTAGTTTATTTATTTGACCTTTATTTAACCAGGCAAGTCAGTTTAGAACAAATTCTTATTTTCAATGACGGCCTAGGAACAGTGGGTTAACTGCCTTGTTCAGGGGCAGAACGACAGATTTTTTACCTTGTCAGCTCAGGGATGCAACCTTTCGGTTACTAGTCCAACGCTCTAACCACTAGGCTACCTGCCACCCCTAGTTCTGACAGTGCAGCAATAGCTAACAAGTAATATCTAATAATTTCACAACAAATACCTAATACACATAAATCTAAGTAAAAGAATGCAATTAAGAATATATAAATATATGGAGGAGCAATGTCAGAGCGGCATAGACTAAGATAGGATAGAATACAGTATATACATATGAGATGAGTAATGCAAGATATGTAAACATTATTAAAGTGACAAGTGTTCCATTTATTAAAGTCTCGATGATTTCAAGTCTGTGTATGTAGGCTGCAGCCTCTCTGTGCTAGTGATTGCTATTTAACAGCCTGATGGCCTTGAGATAGAAGCAGTTTTTCAGT
Source organism: Oncorhynchus gorbuscha (assembly GCF_021184085.1). Classification (NCBI taxonomy): domain Eukaryota; kingdom Metazoa; phylum Chordata; class Actinopteri; order Salmoniformes; family Salmonidae; genus Oncorhynchus; species Oncorhynchus gorbuscha. The sequence continues at coordinate 67,427,335 of NC_060184.1, forward strand.
CTCTCGGTCCCAGCTTTGATGCACCTGTACTGACCTCGCCTTTTGGATGATAGCGGGGTGAACAGGCCGTGGTTGATGTCCTTGAAGATCTTTTTGGCCTTCCTGTGACATTGGGTGCTGTAGGTGTCCTGGAGGGCAAGTAGTTTGTCCCCAGTGATGCGTTGTGCAGACCGCACCACCCTCTGGATAGGCCTGCGGTTGTGTGCGGTGCAATTGCAGTACCAGGCAGTGATACAGCCTGACAGGATGCTCTCAATTGTGCATCTGTAAAAGCCACATTTCTTCCACCTCCAGAGGTTGAAGAGGCGCTGTTGCACCTTCTTCACCACACTGTCTGTGTGGGTGGACCATTTCCGTTTGTTGGTGATATGTACGCCGAGGAGCTTAACACTTTCAACCTTCTCCACTGGTGTCCCGTCAATGTGGATCGGGGAGTGCTCCCTCTGCTATTTCCTTAAGTCCCCGATCATCTCCTTTGATACGTTGACTGAGATTATATTTTCCTGACACCACACTCCCAGAGCCCTCACCACCTCCCTGTAGGCTGTCTTGTCGTTGTTGGTAATCAAAGCCTACTACTGTTGTGTCATCTGCAAAGTTGATGATTGAGTTGGAGACATGCATGGCCACACAGTCATAGGTGAACAGGGAATACAGGGGGGGGCTGAGCACGCACCCTTGCGGGGCCCTAGTGTTGAGGGTCAACAAAGTGGAGGTGTTGTTTCCTACCTTCACCACCTGGGGTGGCCCGTCAGGATGTCCAGGACCCAATTGCACAGGGCGGGGTTCAGACCCAGGGCCCTGAGCTTAATAAGCTTGGAGGGTACTATGGTGTTGAATGCTGAGCTGTAGTCAATGAACAGCATTCTTACATAAGAATTCTTCTTGTCCAGATGGGATAGGGCAGTGTGCAGTGTGAGGGCGATTGCATCGTCTGTGGACCTATTGGGGCGGTAAGCAAATTGGAGTGGGCCTAGGGTGACAGGTAAGGTGGAGGTGATATGATCCTTGACAAGTCTCTCAAAGCACTTCATGATGACAGAAGCAAGTGCTACTGGGCGATAGTCATTTAGTTTACTTACCTTTGCATTCTTGTGAACAGAAACAATGGTGGCCATCTTGAAGCATGTGGGGACAGCAGACTGGGATAGGGAGAGATTGAATATGTCCTTAAACACACCAGTCAGCTGGTCTGCTAGGGATGCCATCTGGGCCGGCAGCCTTGCGAGGATTAACACGTTTCAATTTCTTACTCACGTTGGCAACGGAGAAGGACCGCCCACAGTCCTTGGTAGCTCACCGCGTCGGTTGCACAGTGTTATCGTTAGAGAGGGCAAAGACCGTATTTAGCTTGTCTGGAAGCAAGGCGTCGGTGTCTGCGACATAGCTGGTTTTAATTTTGTAGTCCGTGACCATCAGCAGCATCAGAGCTTGGAGAAGTCTAATTAACGTGACTAAACGTGGAATTTGACTGCCTTCATGACTCGTGACCGCAGGTGTGGCGGTAATACGGTCACCACGACAGCCCTAGCACATGCACACTAGGCTAATTCAGGACACAGATTGTAGTTTTAATGCCCTGATATAAGGAGCTGGTGGTGAAAAGTTAGATTTGAACAATTCAGAGACTGAAATTAATATATCAGATGTCAAATATTTAAGGACAGCGAATCGATTTACAATCCAGAAATCAACTAAGTGTGAACAGTAAAACAAAGCTTAAAATGGACGTTTGCGTGAACCTGAATCCAGAAAATGAATGGTGAAGTAGTTTCCGGACAAGGTAGACTCCTCTCCCTCACCACTCTATAGTATATACTACAGTTTTCTTTTACTACAGTGTTTATACTATAGTTAATATTACTACAGCGCTTATACTATAGTAAATATCACTGCACACTACAGTGAATACGGCAGTAAAGTCAACATATACACTACAGTATGCATGTGGGTCTGCTTGTTCCACTCTGCTTCAGATGCCCATTTCACTTGTGTGTGTATGTTTCTGTTTACAGACGTCTATGTAACCTGTGTGATCTCGGAGGATTGTGTCATGCCCTGCAGCTTTATGCCTGGGAGTGAGGAAGTCATCCACTGGCTGAAACCAGTTGCGGACCTGACTGTCCACTCCTACTACTACAGTACAGATCAGCTCCAACAGCAGAGCCTGCATTACAGAAGGAGAACAGCCCTGTTCAATGACCAGATACACAAAGGAAACGCATCACTACTGCTGAACGCGATCACTCTCCAGGACCAGGGTACATACAAGTGTTACACCAGCACTGTTAAAGGCAACAAGGAGTCCTTCATTAACATATCAGTGGAGGGTAAGGAATGTCTATCTGTCTGTTTGTCTGTGATGATCACTTCATGGCTGCTCCATGTGTAATGTCTACTTTGTTGCAGCTCCAGTCCACTTTGTGAACATACAGTTATCAGATGACATCATCACCTGCAGTTCCAAAGATATCTACCCCGAGCCTAAACTCACCTGGTCCACTAACCTTCCCTCTGATATGCCCTTGGACCCCGGAACCATCCAGACCAGCACCAAGGCAGATGACCGGGGCCTTTATGACATCACAAGTAGGAAACAGTTTAGCAGAGACCGAACCAACATCTGTACCGTGACCTCTGGGACACGAGGGGAGACAGCAACCCTGAGACAGCAAGGTAATCAATCAATCAACTAATTAAACAAACAATTTATCAATCAACAAAATAATTCCATAAATGTATCTGTCTGCAAACTGTACAAAAACCAGTGGTGGAAAAAGTACCCAACTGTCATACTTGAGTAAAAGTAAAGATACCTTATTAGAAAAATGTTCAAGTAAAAGTGAAAGTCACCCAGTAAAATACTACTTGAGTAAAAGTCTAAACGTATTTGGTTTTAAATATACTTAAGTATCAAAAGTAAAGTATAAATCAGTTAAAAAACCTTATATTAAGTAAACCAGACAACACCATTTTCTTGATTTTTATATGAACAGATAGCCAGGGGCACACTCAGACATATTTACAAATGAAGCATTTGTGCTTAGAGAGTCCGCCAGATCAGAGGCAGTAGGGATGACCAGGGTCGTTCTCTTGATAAGTGTGTGAATTTAACCCTTTTTTGTCCTGCTAAGCAATGAGTACTTTTGGGTGTCAGGGAAAATGTATGGAGTAAAAAGTACATTATTTTCTTTAGGAATGTAGTGAAGTAAAAGTTGTCAAAAATATAAATAGTAAAGTAATGTGTGGATACCCTAAAAAACGACTTAAGTAATACTTTAAAGTATTTTTACTTAAGTACTTTAGACCACTGACAAAAACACAGTGAGACAGTATACACAAAGAACATGCTAAGAAAGGTACTTTCTCATGACATCATTTCAGATCCGGTGCAGTGTTCTCCTGGCAGTGAGGTGTCTATCCCCTGCAGGATCCCTCAGTCTGACCTCCTGACCTTCAACCTCACCTGGAGGTTTAACCAGATAGTCAATATCCTCACCGCTACCTACACCAAGGGCACACCTCAGATGTACATTAATGACCAGTGGAAGGAGCAGGTTCAAGACATGTCAGAGTCCGGCAGCCTTCAGCTCCACAGACTAACCGTGATTCACCAGGGGAGCTACAGCTGTGAACTCTATACTTCTAGAGACACACACCTGTTCCTCACTTACCTAGAGATCACACCAGATAAACTATCTGCTGGTAATGTAAACATAAGATTCATTTAGACCAGATTCCTGCTTACAGTTCTGCCCTGATATCATCTTGATTTAACTAAGGGCTAGATTCCAACCAGACCACAAAAGATTTGCGTTACAGTTTGATTGGCATTTAAAGGTCATTTCCGATTGAGCCGACATATGCAGCATTTACTGTGAATGTGGTCTCTGCGAACGCAGGAACATTGCTGTTAAAAGGTGCATAGCCGAAAAGGGGCGATCGGATTGAATCTAGCCCTAAATACTCATGCATATGGTTGTCATCGCTATACATTGGCACTGACAGTATCATTGGTAATAAAGTGATATACTTTCTCTCTCTTGTCACTGTCTCAGGCGCCATCGTTGCTGTAGTGTTTGTAGTCACTATAGCAGCAGTAGCAACAGCAGCAGGGCTATACATGTATCTTAAAAAAAGAGGTAAGATGGACATCATAATCAGCCTCTACTGAACCATTTAACACCATAATGTCGTGTTTGTACTAGTCAAGGAGATGACAGTGATTGTTGAATTTGATTGTATTATGCAGGCCGGGAAGATACTTTATAAGAAGAGGGCATTTCAGGTACAGTAGGATTGACTATTATGTGTATTTGCATCAAGTGATAGTTTAAAGTGGCAATGTGTAACTTTTTGGGCGACCCGACCAAATTCACATCGTAATGTGAGTTATAGATGTATCATTCTACTTGAAAGCAAGTCTAAGAACAAGTATACATGTTCTATGTGTGCTATTTCTATGCTTCCCATTCTTAAGTTTTGTTTTTGCTTCTTTAACTTTCAGTTTTGTACACCAGCTTCAAACAGCTTAAACAAAAATATTTTGGGTTATGAAAGATATATTTCATAGCGGTTTGGGTGATCTATTAGAGTTTTAGAAACCAGGAAATGGCAGAGCGATTTATGTATAGTGAAACTTTAAGATCTGTTTGGGTGATATATTAGACCATGTTCATGTAACTGACTAACAATCCCTCTTGTGTAGTTAATCATCTCAACAAGCCCCTGAATAAACGAGGGGAGGAGAGGAAGACAGAAGGCCAACAAGTAGCGCAGGGTGATGCAATGACAGAAAATGGAGAATGACTGGGAAGGAAGTGTCTCAGTGTTCTACAGGAAGCGGTTACACTAATTTACTTGGCTTATAACCTTTTGCTCTTTGGGCAGCATGTCATTCACCAACTTCTTCCATCAGATTTGGTGTTGAAAGGACGCAGGAGGTGAGGAAATCTAATTGATTATACACTGTGATACCGAGTTTATCTACTGTACCATCACATCTTGATGAGAAAGAGAGAGAGAGAGAGAGAGAGAGAGAGAGAAGGTCAGAGGCTGAAGTAGGGCTGTTATGGTGACCATATTTCCGGCACACCAGCGGTCCCGAGTCATGACCGCAGTCAAATTCCATGTGGCCGTTTAGTCAAGGTGTTTAGGCTTCTCCAAGCTCTGATGCTGTTGGTCATTAGTAGCCTACCAAACTTGCTAACTGCCTGGTACTCAGCACTCTATTGTCCCTCTAATCACTGTGACAGCAATGCAAACATTTTTGAAAATCAAATCAAACACTTCATGAGAGCCCATGTGGCACAACCTTTCTATAAGCTATGCAACTTCATGAGGATCCCATCAGCTTCCTAGAAATATATATATTGCTTTTTTAACTGTTGATGCAATATGAAAAAAATGGGTGGAGGAGATTAATCATAAACCCAAATTGAGAACCTTTTGTTTAAGGGTGAATTCGTGTGTGAGATATGTATTATGTATAACCTACCTAAAAGCAAGAGATCGCTATGTGCACATGTAAGATCAGGGATATTGCCCCTGCATATTAAAACAGGTAAGATCAGGGATATTGCCCCTGCATATTAAAACAGGTAAGATCAGGGATATTGCCCCTGCATATTAAAACAGGTAAGATCCCCTGCATATTAAAACAGGTAAGATCAGGGATATTGCCTCTGCATATTAAAACAGGTAAGATAGGTAAGATCAGGGATATTGCTCTGCATATTAAAACAGGTAAGATCAGGGATATTGCCTCTGCATATTAAAACAGGTAAGATCAGGGATATTGCCTCTGCATATTAAAACAGGTAAGATCAGGGATATTGCCCCTGCATATTAAAACAGGTAAGATCAGGGATATTGCCCCTGCATATTAAAACAGGTAAGATCAGGGATATTGCCCCTGCATATTAAAACAGGTAAGATCAGGGATATTGGATATTGATCCCCTGCATATTAAAACAGGTAAGATCAGGGGGATAGGTAAGATCAGGGATATTGCCTCTGCATATTAAAACAGGTAAGATCAGGGATATTGCCCCTGCATATTAAAACAGGTAAGATCAGGGATATTGCCCCTGCATATTAAAACAGGTAAGATCAGGGATATTGTGTCTGCATATTAAAACAGGTAAGATCAGGGATATTGCCTCTGCATATTGAAAGACAATGTAACTATTGTGACCTCAAAGAAATAGAGAATGAAACTAATTTGATTCTCTATTGCCCTTTGTACCACAATATATGCTTGATCTTATTCCAGAAAGCACACCAGATATACCCTGGCATTATGTGGCTGAGCCATGAGGAGAAACTATTTTTTTTGTCCATTGTATATTGTATATTTCCCTTTGCAGAACATTTAGACAAAGCCTGGAATGAAAGGAAAAATGGCTGTCTATAATTAAATTATAAAAATATTTAGCTTCTATGTGGTAAATGGCACCTGTGAATATAGATTGTGTATAGGCTTGTCTCCCACATGAATCTTCTCTTCGTGCCTGACTGCATTCAAATGCCTTCTGTTTCATTTTTCTGTATTTGTTATGTATGTATGTATGTATGTATGTATGTATGTATGTATGTATGTATGTATGTATGTATGTATGTATGTATGTATGTATGTATGTATGTATGTATGTATGTATGTATGTATGTATGTATGTATGTATGTATGTATGTATGTATGTATGTATGTATGTATGTATGTATGTATGTATGTATGTATGTATGTATGTATGTATGTATGTATGTATGTATGTATATAATGTATGTATGATATGTATGTATGTATGTATGTATGTATGTATGTATGTATGTATGTATGTATGTATGTATGTATGTATGTATGTATGTATGTATGTATGTATGTATGTATGTATGTATGTATGTATGTATGTATGTATGTATGTATGTATGTATGTATGTATGTATGTATGTATGTATGTATGTATGTATGTATGTATGTATGTATGTATGTATGTATGTATGTATGTATGTATGTATGTATGTATGTATGTATGTATGTATGTATGTATGTATGTGTGTATATACTGTATGTATGTATGTATGTATGTATGTATGTATGTATGTATGTATGTATGTATGTATGTATGTATGTATGTATGTATGTATGTATGTATGTATGTATGTATGTATGTATGTATGTATGTATGTATGTATGTATGTATGTATGTATGTATGTGTCGATATACTGTATGTATGTATGTGTCGATATACTGTATGTATGTATGTATGTGTCGATATACTGTATGTATGTATGTATGTATGTATGTATGTATGTATGTATGTATGTATGTATGTATGTATGTATGTATGTATGTATGTATGTATGTATGTATGTATGTATGTATGTATGTATGTATGTATGTATGTATGTATGTATGTATGTATGTATGTATGTATGTATGTATGTGTCTATAGACAGTGTGTAAGTGTGTATATATGTATATGTATGTATGTACAATATATTTATTACTGCTCTAGGGATATAATTATTGTTTGGATAACCTTATTTACTATTATGTATTGATTTCTATCTTACATTTTTTCACTCTTTATGCGATGACCACTGATTATCACTGAATTATCTCAGTGAATTATTGTAATGTTTGTTTGTGTCAATTAATCCAATAAGGGATGGGTTGCCAACTGACGATTTGACACGAAAATAAAATGTAATCCATTCATGTCCTTAATTCCTGTCATTCATTCATTCATTCAGTATTCAGACCCTTTGCTATGAGACTCAATTGAGCTCAGGTGCATGCTGTTTCCATTGATCATCCTTGAAATGTTTCTACAACTTGATTGGAGTCCACCTGAGGTAAATTCAATTGATTGGACATGATTTGGAAACCCACACCTGTCTATATAAGGTCCCAGCGTTGACAGTGCATGTCAGAGCCCAAACCAAGCCATGAGATCGAAGGAATTGTCTGTAGAGCTCCAAGACAGGATTAGGTCAAGGCACAGATCTGGGGAAGGGTATAAAAAAAGTTGGTGGTTGAAGATATCCCTCTAGTGGTGTGGGGGCTGTGCTTTGGCAAAGTGGGTGGGGTTATATCCTTCCTGTTTGGCCCTGTCCGGGGGTGTCCTCGGATGGGGCCACAGTGTATCCTGACCCCTCCTGGCTCAGCCTCCAGTATTTATTCTGCAGTAGTTTGTGTCGGGGGGGCTAGGGTCAGTTTGTTATATCTGGAGTACTTCTCCTGTCCTATTCGGTGTCCTGTGTGAATCTAAGTGTGCGTTTTCTAATTCTCTCCTTCTCTCTTTCTTTCTCTCTCTTGGAGGACCTGAGCCCTAGGACCATGCCCCAGGACTACCTGACATGATGACTCCTTGCTGTCCCCAGTCCACCTGGCCGTGCTGCTGCTCCAGTTTCAACTGTTCTGCTTTATTATTATTCGACCATGCTGGTCATTTATGAACATTTGAACATCTTGGCCATGTTCTGTTATAATCTCCACCCGCACAGCCAGAAGAGGACTTGCCACCCCCACATACCCTGGTTCCTCTCTTGGTTTCTTCCTAGATTTTGGCCTTTCTAGGGAGTTTTTCCTAGCCACCGTGCTTCTACACCTGCATTGCTTGCTGTTTGGGGTTTTGGGCTGGGTTTCTGTACAGCACTTTGAGATATCAGCTGATGTACGAAGGGCTATATAAATACATTTGATTTGATTTTAAAAAGTGTCTGCAGCATTGAAGGTCCCCAAGAACACAGTGGCCTCCATCATTCTTAAATGGAAGAAGTTTGGAACCACCAAGACTCTTCCTAGAGCTGGCAGCCCGGCCAAACTGAGCAATCGGGGGAGAAGGGCCTTGGTCAAGGAGGTGACCAAGAACCCAATGGTCACTCTGATAGATCTCCAGAGTACCTCTGTGGAGATGGGAGAACCTTCCAGAAGAACAGCCATCTCTGCAACACTCTACCAATCAAGCCTTTATGGTAGTGGCCAGACAGAATCCACTCCTCAGTAAAAGGCACATGACCGCCTGCTTAGAGTTTGCCGAAAGGCACCTAAAGGACTCTCAGACCATGAGAAACAAGATTCTCTGGTCTGATGAAACCAAGATTGAACTCTTTGGCATGAATGCCAAGAGTCAGGTCTGATGGAAAACTGGCGCCATCCCTACGACGAAGCATTGTGGTGGCAGGGACTGGGAGACGAGTCAGGATCGAGGGAAAGATGAACGGGAGCGATCCTTGATGAAAACCTATCTGGCCGGCCGGACCTACTAAATGAACTACTGTAGCCCACAGCCATATGGCATAGCCCTATCAGGGCCTAACATAAGGACAACTCAGAGTATGCTATTCTGTTCTTCTGAAATAGACTACATTTTCTTCATATCATGTTTCTTTCCTGTTTAAAATAAATAATTGATTTGTCATGGTGCAGCCTATATTAAATGGATTCATTACACTTTTTAAAAATGTAGATGTTCCAAAGGTCTGCATCAGTGCCTTGTAGGCTATGTACGGTTGAAGTCGGAAGTTTACATACACTTAGGTTGGAGTCAATTAAACTAGTTTTTCAACCACTCCACAAATTTCTTGTTAGCAAACTATATATATATTTATTTTGTATTTTTGATTATTTATTACAAAAAACACAAGGAAGGGGTAACATTAAAGTATTAGAACATGAAGGATAAACAATAGAGCTGTCACGCCCTGGTCGAAGTATTTTTGTGTTTATCTTCATTTATTTGGTCAGGCCAGGGTGTGACATGGGTTTTTGTATGTGGTGTGTATGTAGTGGGATTGTAGCTTAGTGGGGTGTTCTAGGTAGGTCTATGGCTGTCTGAAGTGGTTCTCAATCAGAGGCAGGTGTTTATCGTTGTCTCTGATTGGGAACCATATTTAGGCAGCCATATTCTTTGGTTGTGTTGTGGGTGATTGTCCTTAGTGTCCTGATGTCCTTGTTCTGTGTTAGTTGACACAAGTATAGGCTGTTTTTGGTTTTCGTTACGTTTATTGTTTTTGTAGAGTTTTGTATTGATTCGTGTTTACGTGTGTTCATTTTGGTCCGACTCTCCTTCACCACACCACATGAAAGCCGTTACAGAATCACCCACCACAGGACCAAGCAGCGTGTTAACAGGCAGGAGCCACAGGAGGGGCAACTGAGGCAGCAGCAGCAGCAGCTGCAGTGGGAGAGGCTGCACCACCTGGAGAAATGGACATGGGAGGAAGAACTGGACGGTAAAGGACCCTGGGCTCAGCCTGGAGAATATCGCCGCCCCAAGGAAGAACTAGAGGCGGAAAAAGCGGAGTGGCGCTGGTATGAGGAGGCAGCACGGCGACGCGGATGGAAGCCTGAGAGTCAGCCCCAAAAATGTATTGGGGGGGGCTCACAGGGAGTATGGCTACGCCAGGTAGGAGACCTGCGCAAACTCCCTGTGCTTACCGGGGGGCTAGAGAGACCGGGCAGGCACCGTGTTATGCAGTGGTGCGCACGGTGTCCCCAGTGCGGGTGCATAGCCCGGTGTGGTATATTCCAGCTCCGCGTATCGGCCGGGCTAGATTGAGCGTTGAGACAAATGCCATGAAGCCGGCTCTACGCATCTGGTCCCCAGTGCGTCTCCTTGGGCAGGCTTACATGGCACCAGCCTTGCGCTCGGTGTCTCCGGTTCGCCTGCATAGCCCAGTGCGGGCTATTCCACCTCGCCGCACTGGCAGGGCGACCGAGAGTATTCAACCAGGTAAGGTTGGGCAGGCTCGGTGCTCAAGAGCTCCAGTGCACCTGCACAATCCGGTCTATCCAGTACCACCTCCACACCCCAGCCCTCCGGTAGCAGCTCCCCGCACCAGGCTTCCTGTGCGTGTCCTCGCTCCAGTACCACCAGTGCCAGCACCACGCATCAGGCCTACAGTGCGCCTCGCCTCTCCTGCGCTGTCGGAGTCTCCCGCCTCTCCAGCGCTGTCGGAGCCTTTCTCCTCTCCTGCGCTTACGGAGTCTCCTGTCTGTTCAGTGCAGCCAGAGCTGCCAGGCTGCATGGAGCAGTCAGAGCTGCCAGCCTGCAGGGAGCAGTCAGAGCTGTCAGCCTGCATGGAGCAGCCAGAGCTGTCAGTCTGCATAAACCAGCCAGAGCTGTCAGTCTGCAAGGAGCTGTCAGTCTGCAAGGAGCTGTCAGTCTGCAAGGAGCTGTCAGTCTGCAAGGAGCTGCCAGTCTGCAAGGAGCTGCCAGTCTGCAAGGAGCTGCCAGTCTGCACGGAGCCGCCAGAGCTGCTAGTCTGTAAGAAGCCGCCAGAGCTGTCAGCCTTCATGGAGCAGCCAGAGCCGCCAGTCAGCGTGGAGCAGTCAGAGCCGCCAGTCAGCATGGGTCAGCCAGATTTTTCCAGATATGCCAGTCAGCCAGATTCTTCCAGATCTGCCAGTCAGCCAGAATCTTCCAGATCTGCCAGTCAACCAGGCTCTTCCAGATCTGCCAGTCAACCAGGCTCTTCCAGATCTGCCAGTCAGCCAGGCTCTTCCAGATCTGCCAGTCAGCCAGGCTCTTCCAGATCTGCCAGTCAGCCAGACTCTTCCAGATCTGCCAGTCAGCCGGGATCTGCCAGATCTGCCAGTCAGCCGGGATCTGCCAGTCGGCCAGGATCCGCCAGTCGGCCAGGATCTGCCAGTCAGCCAGGATCTGGTAGATCCATCAACCTGCCTGAGCTTCCTTTCACTCCTGAGCTTCCTTTCACTCCCGAGCTTCCTTTCACTCCCGAGCTTCCTTTCACTCCCGAGCTTCCTTTCACTCCCGAGCTTCCCCTTAGTCCCGAGCTTCACCTCAGTCCCGATCTGCTCCTCAGTCTAGTGGGGTTCTGGGTGAGGACTACTAGGGCATGGTTGGTGGCGAGGGTGGACTATCCAGGGACGCAAGGAGAGGGGACTAAGACATTAACTTAGTGGGGTCCACGTCCCGAGCCGGAGCCGCCACCATGGACAGACGCCCACCCGGACCATCCCTATTGATTTGAGGTGCGTTCGGGAGTCCGCACCTTAGGGGGGGGGGGAGTTCTGTCACGCCCTGGTCAAAGTATTTTTGTGTTTATCTTCATTTATTTAGTCAGGCCAGGGTGTGACATGGGTTTTTGTATGTGGTGTGTATGTAGTGGGATTGTAGCTTAGTGGGGTGTTCTAGGTAGGTCTATGGCTGTCTGAAGTGGTTCTCAATCAGAGGCAGGTGTTTATCGTTGTCTCTGATTGGGAACCATATTTAGGCAGCCATATTCTTTGGTTGTGTTGTGGGTGATTGTCCTTAGTGTCCTGATGTCCTTGTTCTGTGTTAGTTGACACAAGTATAGGCTGTTTTCGGTTTTCGTTACGTTTATTGTTTTTGTATTGATTCGTGTTTACGTGTGTTTTTTCCATTAAACATGGATCACAATCTATGCGCTGCATTTTGGTCCGACTCTCCTTCACCACACCTAGAAAACCGTTACAACAGCATCAAGACACAATCAAACAGTATCAGTCTTTCCGCAACAGAGTCATCATTGTGTGAGGGTGCGTGTGCATGATAGTGATATAAAATACATGTCATAGTTTCCTTTTCATGACCAAAATCTTGTGAAACCCGAACCCCCCAAGATCCCCCCACAGTTCCCCAACTGGAACTGTGGGGGGAACTGTAATTCCAATCCCCAAGAACCCTCCAATGCACCAACAACTAAGAGAATGAACTAAAGAAAAAAAGGAAAAGACAGAAGAAAACAGCAAATAACAATGCAATTAAAAAAAATATATAATAATACATTTAAAACAAAGGACATCAAGGACAACTGAAATCATAACAGCAATGCCTACTGTATATGTTTGTGTGCATGTCTCGCACTATTACATCTATGTGTGTGTTCTTATATGTGTTTATTTGAACGAGAGTGTGTGTATATGCTTGTGTACAAACACCTGCATGGCATCAGCCTCAGGCAAACCGGCATTAGTTGTAAAAACACTGCCACTTAGTGTTCAAATGTACTTTTATTATGTTTAATTTGGACTTTTCCCCACCCCCTTTATCTCAGACTCTGTGTCATGTACCATATGAGTACAAGGTACAAGGAGTGGAATGCAGCTGAACTGAAGGTAGCAACCAAGCTATCAGTTATTGTCCAAAGGTTTGAAATGACTCCTGGCATGACTCGACACACTGGATGGGCAACATTCTTTTACTTGGTAAACACCCAGATGAAAAAATACTATAGTATACTATGGAATAAATACAATAGTGTTCACTGTAGTGTTTTTGCGAACTTTACTGTTGAACTTTACTGTCATATTGAATGTGGTGTTTTTACGCCCTAAATTCGGACAGGACTCAGCCTGGCCCAGCCACTCTGAGCTGAAGAAGGACTACTGAACCTTATTCCTCCCTCTTACTCACTCCCCTACTCACAGCACCACCTATTCCAGGAAACTCAAGCCGTATTTACTTATACTGGATAGTAAATAGCTGTGCTAAGTTCCCTGGCTATGAAGTGAATGTGACCATTCAGACTGTGCACTCACTCAGTATAACGTGTTCCTTTACCATGCTCCTTTTCCGAATGTCACAAACATTTTCACAATAATTAGAATAATGCAGAGTCTCCACCACACTGATTCAACTTACAATTGTAAGGATACACACATACACACCTAATCCTACTGTATAAAGGTCATGTTACAGCCAATCAAAAACACTTGTTTTTTCTATGAAGATCAGTCACTCTTGGTGGATGGTCTGGCTTTGATATGTGTGATGTTCAGTCTATTGATAATTTAGACTAACTGCTGATTTCTGACATTGACATCTATACGTTTGTGTTTTTAATACATATTTACAACTGACACACTTGTGTGTTTGAAAACAGATACTGTAGGCAAATCCTGTGGTGTGTTTGAATACAGATACCATAGGCAAATCCTGTGGTGTGTTTGAATACAGATACCATAGGCAAATCCTGTGGTGTGTTTGAATACAGATACCATAGGCAAATCCTGTGGTGTGTTTGAAATCAGATACTAAAGGCAAATCCATTTTTTGTGTGTGGTACTATCATGATGAGAAAGATGGGGCCACTAGAGGGTGATGTTCAATTGTCTTTGACCAGCGACATCTTTGGGTGGGTAGGAGTTCCCTTTAGACACAGATCTAGGGTCAGCACTGGTTTCCTTACCTAAAGTCTAATCTAAACCATGAAGGATTATTGTCTAGCAGAACCTTCATCCTACTCTAACGCCAAATTTAGTACACATGGCCCATAAGGATGCAAGCCCCCTCCCAGAATTCAGGTTTTACTGACCAGTCTCAAGCAGGACAAATGGTATTAGATTAGACTCAAGACAAAACCAGTGGTTACTGGTTACTGGCAGGTTGCTATGGACCCAAGAGATCAGGAGAAGACTGCATTCACCTTGCCCCGTGGGCTCTGTAGGCTGGTGCAGTGGTCAATTGATTGTTTCAAGGTCAAAATTACATGATATTTAACTGTCATTGTTAGTATTCTCAAAAAAGTATACTTTAGGAAAATGTTTTAATATATTTTTATGTTCAGTTCACGTACTATAATGTAATATTATGCATTAAGGTGTCTGTAATATAACATTTCTCTATAGCTTTACAATGGTGTAGGAGTATAAAAAAGGCTTCACAACAGCGCCTCTTATCTGTCATCTAGGGTATATTATACATCACATTTCTGTTATTTAGAAGATGACATCTTTTCACTCCAATATAATACAATCCTGTAAAAACATCCTGTAAACATCCACAGATAATAAATACATCTAGAAAGTAAAACACAAGCGTTTAATATAGATCAGTTCAAATGAAGGCTATTAAAATACCTATTTCTTTTACTTATATTTGTATTCGTTTCCAAGCATAGGTTTATAGTTCAGTAATTCATCATAGAGGTAGTGGAAAAATCATTATCAACATCGTCATTATGATTGTCCAGCTCCCCTACTCATTCCCAACCACTGCGGAATGAATGCCAATACTATGTGTCTGTGCTATGTGCAGTCCACAAACCAGTATACTATAAACCAGAAACTATACAATAAGCAACAAAAGGAAATAAAATAACTCGAAAAAAGAAATACACAGTCATCAAATATGTATCATATGTATAGGTTGCTTCGAGACTAATGAATCTTACAGTATGTCTACACAATATTTCTTACTAGGAACGGGTCACATTTTATTCAAATACATCTGTTAGCGGTTTTATTTTATTGGTGATATTAATAATAAAATACATTTATTTCACTCTACAAGCCCACTCTTCCATAGCAGGAATGTCCTTATTAACCAATATGCTGTAATACATGTCTTTGCTGCAGTGGCGTGTATTCATGAACGCTAAGGGAAGCCAGGCTTCCCCCCAAAAATTACTTTTTGTGGGTAAAATCACTAGGGAAGCCAAGCCATAAAAAAGGCGTATTACAACCTGTATTGTAACGGTTGCGTTATTTGCTCTATAATGTTAGTTCATATGCCTTGCCACCATGATATATAGGCCTAAAGCCGAGACAAGAAAACACAAGCTAGGTTTCCATCCAATTGGCGACAGATTTTCATGCTGAATATTCATAAATACGCATAAAAACTATATGCGCATTTTCCCACCAGAGATGTTTCCATCAAATTGACTTGATGCAGATAAAACGCTGTACGTGATAATGTAGTACACATAAAAATACCTTTTGTGGTTAAATGGGTTAAAAGTTAAATGGATTTCTATCACATTTTTTACTCTACTGATGTGTGTTATATAGCGAGTGTGCCCAGTCTGGTACACTCTGGTATTGGTACGTGTGCTCTAGCCAACAACGCACAGGTATCTATCTACATGCTGTTGGCTAGAGCACACATACGGCCTACGTGATGAGATTGCTATTATTATTATTATTATTATTATTATTTGACAAAAAGCAGCCAAGCATTGATGATCATGTCACCAGAATAAGACCCTATACGCTCCAAAATGCAATGCGGTTTGAGGGGAACACTTACATTTTGCCAAGGCAGAGATGAGTGACAGAGGCACGCAGACAGCAGGGGAGGCATTCATTCTGGTCTAATGACAATCACCAAATGTCTTTACAGTTATTGGTGTTTTGTGTAACAGGTATCTCTTTCCATTCAATACTGTTTGAAGGCTGGAAATATGTTGCAAGTGGATGAACGTGCCCAGGTAGCCTACTAAAGGAACCCATTGAAGTGATTGTTTGAAAATCAGATGAAAACATCATGACTGGTAGTGTATATGCCACAATAAAAGGTCATACATTTTTATAGTTCAAATGAGAAATCTTTATGACTAGGCCCACACAGACGCTATTGAATTAAATATAATTCTATGATTAGGCCCCACAGCCGGCCCCACAGCCGGCCGCCCAGCCATCAGGATAACATGCTGATCACACTGCCCACGAGTCCACGAGCGTTGCAAAATAAATGTACGCATACATGTTATTCAAATAATTTCATCCAATCTGCTTGCGCTAGTCAATGAGCGTCTGTGTAGCCAGGCACTAAAATAGAACATGGATCAGAACATGCAGGTTGAAATATAAAAACAAACCTGGAGGGCGGGCTGGCCGCACCTACCTGGTCTGGTCGGCCAGGTAGGTCTGACAGGCCAGATAGGTAGATCCGGCCAGACAGCTGGGTCCAGACTTAGCTATCTGGCTGGCCAGTCAGCCGGACAATACCAATCTGTCTCTGTGCAGGCAAGTCAAGTTCTTCCAAACCGATCTCGGCAAACCATTTCTGTATAGACCTCGCTTTGTGCACAGGGGCATTGTCATGCTGAAACAGGAAAGGACCGACCTATCTGGCCACTGGGCCCACTGGTGTAACTACTAAACTGCTTGCTAACAGTACACTGTACTGCATGATTGTAGCGGGTTTACTAACGCATCAGTTCTAGTAGCTATTTTGCCTTGACGTTAGCTAATATGGTGACAATGATGTAGGCTGTGTGTAGCGGTTAGCTGTTATATGATATTAAAGTTTGGCTTGGAATGTTTTTTGTACCTGGTCACTGACAGCAGATGTGTTGTACACTGAAGTCCACTAGCGAAGGGAAAAGGTGAGAGAAGGAGATATGAGAAGGAATTATCCAACAATCAAAGGGATCATGCTGTTTTTATGTGGCTGCTTTGCAAGTGAACTGTGCTTGCGTGTGATCAAGGGTGTATTTATTGAATGTGTCACTGTCTGTCACCTTGACTATTCAAATGTCTCTCTACCCGTGCACCTACGTTGCAAACATTCAGTCATTCATGACGGGTATAGGGAAAATTCTAGTATCATGTAGTAGCCTAAACCTATCAATGTTACATTGAGCTGGGTGAATGAAATATGAATGACAGTCATCCAATATGCTGTGATAGAAAGAAGGCCATGCTCATAATAAAACGGCTCATCTTAAACGGCACCGACCGCCACTGACATGTGCTTTGCGGAGACTAGTACATCCAGGAGGGTATTACTATGAAATGCACAAGATTGCCTATTTCACTTATTTCTGTGTCATCTCCGCCCAGACTTGAACCGAAATCAAATCAAATGGTATTGGTCACACACACATGGTTAGCAGATGTTAATGTGAGTGTAGCGAAATGCTTGTGCTTCTAGTTCCGACCATGCAGTAATATCTAACAAGTAATCTAACAATTTCACAACAACTACCTTATATACACAAGTGTAAAGGAATGAATAAGAATATGTACATATAAATATATGGATGAGCGATGGACGAACGGCATAGGCAAGATGCAGTAGATGGTATAGTGTACAGTATATACATATGAGATGAGTAATGTAGGGTATGTAAACATTATATGAAGTGGCATTGTTTAAAGTGACTAGTAATACATTTATTACATCAAATGTTTAATTATTAAAGTGGCTGGAGTTGAGTCAGTGTGCTGGCAGCAGCCACTCAATGTTAGTGATGGCTGTTTAACAGTCTGATGGCCTTGAGATGGAAGCTGTTTTTCAGTCTCTCGGTCCAAGCTTTGATGCACCTGTACTGACCTTGTCTTCTGGATGATAGCGGGGTGAACCGGCCGTGGCTCGAGTGGTTGATGCCCTTTGATCTTTTTGGCCTTCCTGTGACATCGGGTGGTGTAGGTGTCTTGGAGGGCAGGTAGTTTGCCCCCGATGATGCGTTGTGCAGACCTCACTACCCTCTGGAGAGACTTGCGGTTGTGGGCGGAGCAGTTGCCGTACCAGGTGGTGATACAGCCTGACATGATGCTCTCAATTGTACATCTCTAAAAATTTGTGAGGGTTTTAGGGGTCAATCCAAATTTCTTCAGCCTCCTGAGGTTGGGTGGACCATTTCAGATCGTCAGCGATGTGTACACTGAGGAACTTGAAGCATTCCATCTTCTCCACTGCGGTCCCGTCGATGTGGATAGGGGAGTGCTCCCTCTGCTGTTTCCTGAAGTCCACGATTAGCTTTTTTGTTTTGTTGACGTTGAGTGAGATTATCTTCCTGGCAAAACTCTCCCATGGCCCTCATCTCCTCCCTGTAGACTGTCTCGTCATTGTTGGTAATCAGGCCTACTACTGTTGTGTCGTCTACAAACTTGATGTCAGGATTTGGCCAGGGTTGTTCCGGTTTTTGGTCACTAGATGCCCCCATTGTGCCTTTTGACCTTTTGTTTTCCCTTGATCCCCATTATTATTTGCACCTGTGCCTCGTTTCCCCTGATTGTATTTAAACCCTTTGTTTTCCTCAGTTCTTTGCTCTGTGTTTGTATGTTAGCACCCAGCCCTAGTACCCTGTGAACTCTTGTTGATCCCGGTGGACTCTCTTGTGGAATTCTGTTTTTTGTTCTTGTTTGTTTGTTTTTTAGTATCTTTTGAGGCTTTTTGTGCTTTACCTTCCACCTTGTGGATTTACCTTATTTGTCTTGGAGGATTACCTTTGTTCTTGTAGGATTCCTTTTGAGGTTGTGGAGTTACATGTTTTCCTGAAGAACTTCACTTTTTACTTCATTAAATACACCGTCTCAAGTACTGCTGTGTCTGCCTCATCTTCTGGGTTCTGCCGACTATTCGTGGCTCAGTTGGTTAAGTGACTGTTTTTCACTCCGGAGACCCGGGTTCGTAACTGGGTCCTGACACTTGATGATTGAGTTGGAGGCTTGCATGGCCACGCCATCATGGGTGAACAGGGAATACAGGAGGGGGCTGGGCACGCACTCTTGTGGAGCCCCTGTGTTGAGGATCAGAGAAGTGGAGGTGTTGTTTCCTACCTTCACCACCTGGGGGCGGCCAGTCAAAGTCCAGGACCCAGTTGCACAGGGCGGGGTTCAGACCCAGGGCACCGAGCTGAATGATCGTGGAGGGTACTATGGTGTTGAATGGTTAGCTATAGTCAATGACCAGCATTCTTACATAGGTATTCCTCTTATCCAGATGGGATAGGGCCGTGTGCAATGCGATGACGATTGCATCGTCTGTGCATCTTTTGGGGCAGTAAGAAAATTTAAATGGGTCTAGGGTGTCAGTTAGAGTAGAGTTGATAGGATCCTTAACTAGCCTTTCAAAGCACTTCATGATGACAGAAGTGAGTGCTCAGGGGTGATAGTCATTTAGTTCACTTACCTTTGCTTTATACGGGAACAATGGTGGACATCTTGAAGCAAGTGAGGACAGCAGACTGGGAAAGGGAGAGATTGAATATGTCTGTAAACACCCCAGCCAGCTGGTCTGCGCATGCCGAGGAAACAGCTAGGGATGTCCTTTGGGCTGGCAGCCTTGCGAGGGTTAGCACTCTTAAATGTCTTACGTCAGTCATGGAGGAGAGCCCACAGTTCTTGGTAGAGGGCTGCACTGGTGGCAGGCACTGTGTTATCCCTAAAGCGGGAGAAAGAAGGTGTTTAGCTTGTCCGGAAGCAAGACGTCGGTGTACGTGTGGCTGTAGACCCTGCCACGTACGTTTCGTGTGTTGAGGCGTTCAATTGCGACTCCACATTGTCTTTGTACTAACGTTTTAACTGTTTGATTGCCTTACGGAGGGAATATTTGTTGGTATTTGGCCATATTCCCAGTCTCCTTGCCATGGAGTTTTCAGTTTTGCGCGGATGCTGCCATCTATCCACAGTTTCTGGTTTGGGTAAGATGAATAGTCACAGTGGGTACAACATCTCCTATACACTTCCTGATGAACTCAGTCACCGTATTTGTGTATTCGTCGATGTTATTCTCAGAGGCTACCCGGAACAGATCCCAGTTCGCGTGATCAAAATCTTGAAGCATGGACTCCAATTGGTCAGACCAGCATTGAATAGACCTTAGCATGGGTACTTCCTGTTTGAGTTTCTGCCTATAGGAAGAGAGGAGCAAAATGGAGTTCTAATCAGATTTGCCGAAGGGAGGGCGGGGGAGGGCCTTGTAGGTATTTTGAAAAGTTGAGTAGGATTGGACCAATGTTTTACCAGCGTGAGTATTACAGTCAATGTGTTGATAGAACTTTGGTAACATTTTCCTCAAATCTGCTTTGTTAAAATGCCCAGCTACAATTAATGTGTCCTCAGGATATGTGATTTCTAGTTTGCACAAAATCCAGTGTAGTTCCTTCAGGGCTGTCATGGTATCGGCTTGAGGGGGAATATACACGGCTGTGGCTATAACCGAAGAGAATTCTCTTGGGAGGTAATATGGTCGGCATTTGATTGTGAGGTATTCTAGGTCAGGTGAACAAAAGGACTTAAATTTCTGTGTTATCACAATCACACCATGAGGGGTTAATAATGAAACATACACCCCCGCCTTTCTTCTTCTTCCCGGAGAGTTCTTTATTCCTGTCTGCATGATGTACCGAGAAACCAGATGGCTGTATGGACGGGGACAGTATGTTTCCGTGAAACAGAGCATGTTACAATCCCCAATGTCTTTCTGGAAGGAGATCCTCGTCGTGACCTCATCTAGTTTATTATCCAGAGACTGAACATTAACGAGTAATATACTCGGAAGCGGTGGATGGTGTGCATGCCTCCTGAGTCGGACTAGAAGTCCACTCTGAATACCTCTTCTCCACCGGTGGTATTTAGGAGCTGCCTCTGGAATGAGTTCAATTGCTCTGGGGGTGCGAACAAAGGATCCAATTTGGGAAAGTCGTATTCCTTATCGTAATGCTGGTAAGTTACTGCCACTCTGATATCCCAAAGTCATTTCTGTCTGTATGTAATAACATAAAACAATTATTGGCTAACAATGTAAGAAATAACATACAAAAAACTAAATACCGCAAAGTTGCTTAGGAGCTAGAAGCAGAGCTGCCATATCTATCGGGCGCCATCTGTGAGACCCGTCATTCACCTGTCTTTTTACAACCTCTTCACATGATAATACCACACCGAACACAGATACAATAGGCAAATTGCTTTTTTAAACACACCTGTTGTAAATATTTATTAAAAACGCACACGTATATTAGTCATAAACAGTCAAGTTAATCCAAATTGCCAAGACACTACCCAGGGGAAGTTAAGTAAAAAAGAAGTCTAGGCTCCTAGGCAGTTAAAGATTACACATTGAAAGCAGGCCGTCAACCCAGAGTGACTTAGCCTTATCGGAAAGACAACAAATGTTTTTGATTGGCTGTAGCATGGCCTTTAAGCCTTTAAGTGTGTGTGTGTGTGTGTGTGTGTGTGTGTGTGTGTGTGTGTGTGTGTGTGTGTGTGTGTGTGTGTGTGTGTGTGTGTGTGTGTGTGTGTGTGTGTGTGTGTGTGTGTGTGTGTGTGTGTGTGTGTGTGTGTGTGTGTGTGTGTGTGTGTGTGTGTGTGTGTGTGTGAGTGTTTGCGTGCGTGCGTGTGTTAGTGATGTGCTGTTGACTCAACCTGTATATATATATACGCGGATCGGGCGGGATTAGGGTCATTAAATATTGTGTGGATGGCGGGTTGAATAAAGAGGAAACAATGCATTAACATTCATATCTATATGCTACATTGTTTTCTATTTCAGAATTTGTATCTGCTGTTAGTGTGTAGCATCCCCTGTATATAGCCTCCTTATTGTCATGTAATTTTGTAGAGTTACTTTTTTATTTTTTATTTAGTTTATTTAGTAAATAGTTTCTAAAACTCTATTTCTTGAACTGCATTGTTGGTTAAGGGTTTGTAATTAAGCATTTCACAGTAAGGTAATACCTGTTGTATTTGGGGCATGTGACAAATAAAATTAGATTTGAAGCCTAAACATTAGGGCCCAACTGTAGCGCTCCAAATTGTCCAACACGCCAATTGCGAACTTCTTTAAAAAAGTTAACGTCAATCCACTGAGGCAAAAAGGACTATGTCAGAGTTAATTCAATAAGAGAAAAGCTGCGAAATAGAGAGTTGAAAATAAATAGAAGGAGGGCCAGAACAGTAGTCTAATGTTTGGGAAAGATTAGGTGAAGTATTAAAAGAAGATGATAGCAGTGGTAACTATGTTATGTGTGATGATTGTGAGGCGCTATACAAATTCAACAGTCACAGGACGGGGACTTCAAAATGGCACGTCAAGGAACTGTACTGTTTAGATGGGTTCAATGGAATAGTAGCCTGACTGAAATCTGGACACAGACTGTAGGTCTATAACCTCCCACTTAGCCTAATAAAATATTAACTCCTGCAGAATAAAGAATTGCATGCAGTAAAATGATACACAACATTTTGACTGGTGGTATTTACAGTGCATTCGGAAAGTATTCAGACTTTAGATTTTTTTCCACATTTTGTTACGTTACAGCCTTATTCTAAAATTGATAAAATAATTATTTTCTGTCAACAATCTACACACAATACCTCATAATTATAAAGTGAAAATATTTTTTTTGAAATGTTCGCCAACTAAAAAACATACCTTATTTATATAATATTCTGACCCTTTGCTATGAGACTCGATTAGAGTCCACCTATGGCAAATTCAATTGATAGGACATGATTTGGAAAGGCACACACATCAATATAAGGTCCCACAGTTGACAGTGCATGTCAGAGTAAAAACAAAGCCATGAGAAATTTGAAGGAATTGTCCGTAGAGCTCCGAGACAGGATTGTGTCGAGGCACAGATCTGGGTAAGGGTACCAAACATTTCTGCAACATTTAAAGTCCCAAAGAACACAGTGGCCTCCATCATTCTTAAATGGAAGAAGCTATGAACCACCAATACTCTTCCTAGAGCTGGCCGCCCAGCCAAACTGAGCAATAGGGGGAGAAGGGCCTTGGTCAGGTAGGTGACCAAGAACCCAATGGTCACTCTGACAGAGCTCTAGAGTTCCTCTGTGGAGATGGGAGAACCTTACAGAAGGACAAACATCTCTGCAGTACTCCACCAATCAGGACTTTATCGTAGAGTGGCCAGACGGAAGCCACACCTCAGTAAAAGGCACATGACAGCTCACTTAGAGTTTGCCAAAAGGCAACTAAAGGACTCTCAGACCATGAGAAACAAGATTCTCTGGTCTGATGAAACCAAGATTGAAATCTTTGGCCTGAATGCCAAGCGTCACATCTGAAGGAAACTTGGCACTACCCCTACGGTGTGTGAAGCATGGCGGTGGCATTATCATGCTGTGGGGATGTTTTTCAGGGGCAGGGTTTGGGAGACTAGTCAGGATCGAGGCAAAGATGTACGGAGCAAAGTACAGACAGATCCTTGATTAAAACCTGCTCCAGAGCTCTCAGGATCTCAGACTGGGGTGAAGGTTCACCTTCCAACAGGACCACAACCCTAAGCACATAGCCATGACAATGCAGGAGTGGCTTTGGGACAAGTCTCTGAATGTCTTTGAGTGGCCCAGCCAGAGCCCGGACCTGAACCTCTGGAGAGACCGTAAAATAGCTGTCCAGCAACGCGCCCCATCCAACCTGACAGAGCTTGAGAGGATCTGCAGAGAATAATGGGAGAAACTCTCCAAATACAGGTGTGACAAGCTTGTACCATCATTCCCAAGAAGACTCATGGCTGTAATCGCTGCCAAAGGTGCTTCAACAAAGTACTGAGTAAAGGGTCTGTATACTTATACTTACATATGTATAATCATTTTTTTTCTGTTTTTGCTTTGTCATTATGGAGTATTGTGTGTAGATTGATGAGGGAAAAAAACATTTAAGCAATTTTAGAATAAGGCTGTAATGTAACAAAATGTGGAAAAAGTGAAGGGGTCAGAATACTTTCTGAATGTACTGTATTTCCTCCAGGATCTTGAGAGAATGAATGCACGGTTAGGGAACGTCTGTGAAGGTGGCGGTGCTATCTTTATCAGCATCATAAAAGCTGATAGCATTTCAATCACATAAAATATGCCTCCAAGCCGAACTGAAATCTTATCAAAAACATGTTGGGTCTTTTTAATAGCTTTTACATTTATAAAAACCGGTCAAACTGATGTCATTTGGAAATTTCGCAAAAAATCTTTCACGTTTTTTTTTTTTTTGTTATAAACTTTTCTCCCGGGTCCTACATGTCTTTGCTGCAAAAGAAGCAGAGATGAACGAGAAAACAAACTTTACCGATGTCAAGTAGACTGAAACAATAATTCTATGGATTAATTACATTTTGGTTAAGGGATTACTTAGTCTTCTAGGTCAACTAGTAATGACAGTAGAGGAGCTACATTTAGGCCTATCTAATTACAAACAAGTTGACTAACAAATAACCTACCAAAATGTTGGAAATGATAAGCAGAAACATAGGCCTATATAAAAAGGCCTGTACAAAAATAGTTCTGCCATCTGACTGTAGGCCCACAGTGCATTTTCTATATTTGTGGGTTAGGGTCGGGGGCAGGCCTCATATTTTATATTTGGGCGGTTGCGGATGTGTTAGTGAAGGTGAAGGTGAACAAACAGCAGAACCACACTTCACATGTGTGCGAACGTGTGTAAGCGTTGGTGTGTATCAGACATAGCGCTTGTTCTCCTCCAGGTAGTTGTAGGGGTCTCCCTCGAAGGGCAGGGGCGGAGGGTGGTTGTAGATACCCATGAGGAAGATGACGATGGTGCCTGCTGTCATGACTGGGGTGACCAGGAACAGACACAGACGGTCCACAGTACGAGCTATACCAATCCAGTTATCCTTCTCCTATGGGTGGAGCAGAGAGAAGATGAGAGGGGGGGGAGTCAGCAAGCATTGCATTCATGTATGTCATGATCACCTTTATTGAGCCGTAATGACACATACTAGTGACTGAAGCCTTTGTTACAGACCCAAGTCCCACTGGGGAGTTTAACATGAATAGGATAATGTATTGTATTATATCTAATGTTCTGTGCCTCCCTCCTTTCCCCCTGCCCCTCCCCCTCTTTCTCTCCATTTCCCCCCTCCTCTCTTACCTCGTTGTAGTCATTCTTGTCATGCATGTGTTTGACAATGTAGTTGGCTCCATCCACACCAGGCTTCATCTCAGAGTATAGCTGCTCTGTCACCTCTCCATCTGACTGGGGCTTCACAGCTACACACACACAAAGTAAGGAATCATATACCTTCCCGTACATAACATTCACTATAGAAGATTGTGCATGTTCATGTGTCTGTTCTCTGTGCCTATATATGTGTGTCTGCTCTGTGTACCTGCCGCAGGTGTAGCCCGTGTGGCCAGTCCATGTCTCTCAGACTGTTTCTCAAACATCAGCTCGCTGCGTGACTTCACACTGTAGTACTCTTCCGCCTTAGCAATGTAACCAACGGAGCTAGATCGCCTTGGCAACGCCCCCTCCCAGCTAGACTCTGACTCTGCAGGGCGGGACATCCGTAGCAGGCGGGGCAACCTCTCCAGGAAGAACTAGTGGAGGAGAGGACACAGACACAC